>NC_091470.1:117991534-118291534 GCF_036971445.1 Narcine bancroftii | reverse complement strand
TCATGTTGTGGGTGGTGGCAAATACGAATGATGAAAAGTTGGAAGTGGAGGCTGTTGGGATGGTACGTAAGGACAAGGGGAATCCTGATCTTGTTGCATTTGGGGGCAGAGAAGCCCAGGGCAGATACACAGGAAATGGAGGATATGTGGGTGAGCCCAGAGTTATCAGGAGTGGAGGGGAAACCATGTATTTTTTTTTTAAGGATGATCTCGCATGGAAGCCCTCATTCTGGGAGCAAATGGAGACAGGAAATTGAGAAAGGAATAGAATCCTTGCAGGGGACTGGATGTGAGGAGGTCAGATTCAGATTTAGTCATGAACAAGTCCTGAAATTCAGTGATTGCAGAAGTTTCATAGTGTAAATATTCATATTATAACCATCTTACAACATTATTATAAAAATAAATTAAAGAATAAAAATAACAGTGCACGAAAAGTCAGGCATCCATAAGAGTCAAAGATATATAACTAACATTTTAGTCTAGAGCTGTTCAAGGTGTGAGCAAAAAACAGGCAGGTGTCTAAATAAAAAGTTGAAGGGAGGAGGGAAGAAGGGGCAGGTTACTCAGGAATCTGGTGGCAGTGGGGAAGAAGCTGTCCTTGTGCAATTGAGTGCTCATCTTTAGGCTCCTGTACCTTTTTGCCGATGGTAGCAGAGTGATGGGGGTCTTTGAGGATAGAGGCTGCATTTTTAAGACGCTGCCTCACGTAGATGCCCTCAATGGAATTAAGGTCGGTGCCTGTGATGCTGCAGGCCAAGTTAACAACCCTCTGGAGTTTATTCTTGTCCTGACTGTTGGCGTAGTCAAGGTAACTGGGAGTTTGTGGGTTTGTAGAAAGTCTTGTCGAGAGTTTGTCTCCTGAGATGGAGACAGCAATCTAGAAAGGGGAGAGTTGCTGGAAATGGGCCACGTGAATTTGAGGTTGGGGTGGAAGTTGGCAGCAAAGTGATGAGCTCATTATGGGTGCATGAGGCAGCACCAACGAAGCGGAGTTGAGGAGCTGAGCTTATGGTGGCTTGTAGCATGGATTGCTCCATATAGCCAACAGAAAGGCAGGCATAGCTGGGGCCCATGGAGGTACTGCTTTGACATTCAATTCTGTATTTATTGTCGTCATCCAACTCTGAGATTCCCTTTTCCTGCAGATGCAGCAAAATTAACACTAATTGGTAGTGCAAAAGTTGACTGAACACAGCGTGAACATGTTAACAATCATAAAACCGGAAACGGGTAACATGCAAACAATCTGCAATAGAGGGAGAGCAGAGAAAATCAATAAAGTGCACAAGTAAAAGTCTTTAAATGAGTCCCTGATTGAGTCTGATGGTGGAGGGGTAGCAGCTGTTCCTGAACCTGGTCATGCGAGTTTTGTGGCACCGATACCTCTTTCCTGATGCCAGCAGTGAAAACAGAGCGTGTGCTGGGTGGTGTGGATCCTTGCTGCTCGCTGACGGCAGCGTTCCCTGTAGATGTTCTTGATGGCAAAGAGGGTTTTGCTTGTAATGCCCTGGGCTGTGTCTACTACCTTTTGGAGGGCTTTGCGCTCGGGACTAGTGGTGTTCCCGTACCAGACTGTGATGCAGCTGGTCAGTACACTTTCCACCACACCTCTAGAAATTTGACATTAATATTGTAATTCCATTTCTAAAGAGAAATGGTCCAAAATGCATCTACCCTTTCAAATTGTGCATGATCATAATTTTCACTTAACTGGAAGGGTAACACTAATCATGGGTTCAAATAATCTTCATACAACCAAATTTATGCATTTGCTTTGGTAACTGACACATTTCAGCTGGGAGCACAATGTCTTGTTCAATGTGCTCTGTATTTTGTGATTTGTAAAGAAATAATCAGGGTGCTTTATGTCTACCTTTTTTGTTGGTAATACCACTTTATAATTGGTGTGGTTTAGGTGTGAAAGATTCAAGAGTTTTCCTTGGTTAATAAGATATGTAAGAATGCACTAGGACTGCCATGTTCCACTCTTCTGATCTATTTGATCTAAAATAGTGGCTCTGAGGCGCTCTTGCTTTGACCTTTTTTACTGCTATTAAATTTAATATACTTTATGAAAAGGCACTCTATTTCAAAACTATCTTTAAATGTGTTTAAAAGATTATTCAAACACTGCCAAATATTAACTAGCAATATAATTTAAATGGGTCTCTGCTGCTTAAATCAAATGGACAATAGAGCTATCTATGACTGTACATATTTGACCAATAGAATGTGCTTTTGTTTTTCGAGTTGTGATACTAAAATTATGTCCTGTTCCCATATCTGCAGTTTGGTTTTTGTGATTTAAATATCAAATTGGAGGTGAGGTGAATCACATCAATTTCTAATGGAATGTTGAGTCTTTTCAATGGCAGTAATAATGAGTTTACATAAACCTCCATGTTATTCCCACTTCCGTGCTCCTCTTCAACACAGTTTTTCAGGCCATTATGATAAGTATATTTGTTGTAAGGATCCTTTCTGTAGAAATCTGTTGAAGATTCATATTGGGGCTGCAGATATTTACAAATGACAGTTGACCAAAAGCAACAGCAACTGAACACTGAATTTGCTCTAAAAACTTTGAATCAAAACATCTTTGATTAACTTTCTGATTCCTGGTGTCATGCAGAGTCCTTTGTTCTGTAATGTCACGAGTGGTGAACATTACAAGTAGAGATACCCTTGCGTGAACCTTTCATAGCATGTTGGCAAAGTTTTAAGACTGAATTAAACGTGAGAAAATTAACATTGTTCCATTGATGCACCCCATTTTCCTGTGGCTATGGTGGTGCACTCGGATTTTGCTTGCTGATGTTTAATAGCAATACTGCTTTCCCTACGTGAAGTGGTTGAATGGTGACACCTTTTTAGATCTCAAATATTTCAAACGAATAATTGAAGTGAACAAAAATTATATTTGTAACCTAACAAATATTGCCAGAAAAAAAGAAATAATCAGGGTGCTTTATGTCTACCTTTACCTGATCAGGTAAAGCATTTAAATGGATCCTTTTCACATGCTTTGTTTGAACAGAAATGTTTTACTATTTTAATCCTAAATTTGTCTTGGATTATGAGCACAGTAAAATGGCAATTTCATAATGATTTTCAGAATTAGTACAATGATTTGTAGATTTCCTCTTCAAAAAGTCTTTTGATACTTCTGCCTTTGCTGTTCTATTTGATCGACTATGTTAATGTGATTTAATCTTGGTACAAATGCTTATTCTGGGAATGAAAATTACTGATTTATTAGGAAAGTTACTTTATTTTTAAATGAGGTTTTATATCTATTCACTATAACTTCACTTTTTCCACTAAAGTGCAAATAAAACTGCCAGACACGACTGTTGTAATTCATGTGGGCAAAAAATGTTGATGAATCTACATCCTTTTTGTGCATGTGTCACAATCAAAATGACTTGTTTTGATATTAAAGTTTGATTTACACACATATATACGTTATAGATATGGGACTGAAGTGCTGCTAACTAACTTTGAAAATTGCAGAATGATTCAAAGAAATTTTATGGCTACAGTAATGTTAATGAGATGCTATGAAAGTCTGAGCTATGTATTTGAGGCACCTGAACAAAAGTAAGTGCTTGCAAATGTTGGGTGTTGCAAAATAAATGTAACCAGATAAAATTAACATGTTTACACGTAATTTTGTAAAATCAATGCCAAAAATAGAATGGTTCATAGTTATTTGCCAAATATTTGCCTTTTTTAAGAAAAAGCTGCTTTGCGACATTTGTTTTTGTTCAACCTTGCAAATGAAATGTGCTGTCATTCTGTTCTCACTTTTTAAAAAAAAAACAACTTTATTTGATATTTTCAAAACAAAAACTTTTACAAAGTCCGTAATATAAAAATGAAAACTACAACTAACCCATCCACTTCCACCCAGCCTCAGCAAACTCCACAAGGGAAGCATTAAGAAAATGAAACACATACAGCAGTTTAAATTACTAAATTCATACATTTCAAATAAGACGACCACATCTTAACAAAAAAAGTCATAATTGTCTTGCAAGTTGTATGTTACTTTCTCCATATAAATACAGGACCTCAACTCATACCAACGATTTACGTTTATCTCAAATTCGTCTTTCCATGAAATCGCAACACATTTACGTGCTACAGCCAATGCTAAAACGAAAAAATGCTGTCTGAAACTTATCTAACCCAAAATCCATAAATGGGGTAGAATAACTCAACAAAAAATTTATTGGATCTTAAAGGAATTTCGAAGAAATTCCCTAATTTTATGCCAAAATGATTGAACTATATCACAAAGCCAGACTGAATGTAAAAATGTTCCTCTTCATAATCCACATCTAAAACACAACTCTGAATTACTAAATCCATATTTTTTTCAATTTCTCAGGGGTTAGAGAAACATGCAAAAAGTTATAATTAATCATACTATATCTTACATTAAGCAATTTAGTCAGACCATCAAAACACATCTCCCAATCAACCTGATTAATATCACAAATTAAATAATTTTCCCATTTAATCCTAGTTTTATCTAAATTTATTTTATCCATAGTGTCTTGCAACAACGCATACATCTCAGAATTAAAACCCTTATTTAAAGAATGAGAAATCATAAACTCAAATTTCGTTAACTTAGGAATTTTCATTCTCTTCCAAAATTATCTTTCACTAACACTCTACTTTGATAATAGACAAACAAAGAATTCACTGAAATTCCAAATTTCTCTCTAAGTTGATTAACTGATAAAGGTTTACCCTCTTCAAAACAATCCTGCAATGACTTTATTCCTTTAATCTGCCATTCTCTTAAACATCTATTATTCAATGAAAAAGGAATCAATTTATTTTGATATATTGGGGCTTCAACCAATATTTTACCTTTCAAACCTATTAATAAATTCCTTTTAGTTCAAATCTCTAACAAATGTTTTAAAATCAGTACATTATATCTCTGTAATAGTCTTGCTAAGTATTTACCAGAATTGCTACCTGCTGATCAGGCTGGTTTCATTAAAAATAGGTATGCCTCTGACAATATTCTTAGAGTGATTTCTCTGATCAGTGCTTCACGTCAGCAACCCAGCCTACCAATGGTAGTTGCTTTAGATGCTGAAAAATCTTTTGATCAGGTCGAATGGAATTTTTTTATTTAAAGTTTTGGAGAAATACAAGTTTGGACCTTTTTTATTGGTTGGGTGAAGGCACTATATAATAATCCAGTTGCTAGGGTGGCGACAAATGGCCAAACCTTTTTTTAAATTATCGTGTTCAACTCGTCAAGGTTGTCCTTTGTCGCCAGCTCTATTTGCATTGGTCATCAAACCGTTAGCTCAAGCTATTAGGCAGAATGAGAATATTAGCGGTATAAGGATAGCAGACGATGAATATAAGATTAATCTATTTGCTGATGATGTTTTGATATATTTAACTAATCCGGAACGATCTTTAATTTACTTGCAAGAATGTTTAGAACAATATGGTTGATTGTCAGGATATAAAGTGAATTGAGACAAAAGTGAAATATTACCAATTTCTGAGGTAAATTATGACCAGTGTAGACATATTACTAAATTTTGTTGGACTGATAAAATTAAGTATTTGGGTATAATGACTGATGTAAATATTCAATCACTGTACAATTTAAATTATGTACCATTAATGAGAAAGATCAAAGCGAATCTAATTAAGTGGAAGGATTTACCTTTGTCATTAATAGGCAGAGTAAATTGTATTAAGATGAATATCTTTCCGCAAATTCAGTATCTTTTCCAGTCGATTCCTTGTTTACTTTCAAAATTTTTTTTAGGATTTAAATAAAGTAGTACGAGAATTTTTATGGAAGGGAAAATTAGCCAGAGTAGTGATACATAAATTGACTTGGAATACGCTTTGGGAGGTTTACAACTACCTAATTTTCAAAATTATTATGAAGCAGCTCAATTAAGATTTATTGGATGTTATGCTGGATGTTTCATGCCGCCCCCCCCACCCCCCCAAGCTGGGCTAGGGTAGAATTGGCTGGTATTTCTGAACCTTATTCTGTTCTCACTCTTGAACACATACCCTCTCTTTGGCTTGGCTTCGCGGACGAAGATTTATGGAGGGGGTAAATGTCCACTTCAGCTGCAGGCTCGTTTGTGGCTGACAAGTCCGATGCGGGACAGGCAGACACGGTTGCAGGGGAAAATTGATTGGTTGGGGTTGGGTGTTGGGTTTTTCCTCCTTTGTCTTTTGTCAGTGAGGTGGGCTCTGCGGTCTTCTTCAAAGGAGGTTGCTGCCCGCCGAACTGTGAGGCGCCAAGATGCACGGTTTGAGGCGATATCAGCCCACTGGCGTTGGTCAATGTGGCAGGCACCAAGAGATTTCTTTAGGCCGTCCTTGTACCTCTTCTTTGGTGCACCTCTGTCACGGTGACCAGTGGAGAGCTCACCATATAACATGATCTCGGGAAGGCGATGGTCCTCCATTCTGGAGATGTGACCCACCCAGCGCAGCTGGATCTTCAGCAGTGTGGACTTGATGCTGTCGGCCTCTGCCATCTCGAGTACTTCGACGTTAGGGATGAAGGCGCTCCAATTAATGTTTTTTTTTAAATTTTTTATTTTTCACACTATAGATCACATTATTCAAGATATACACATTTCTCCTTTCAAATATATAGTGTCGTTTTCTCCTCCCCCTCCATCCATTCAAAACTCTGAGTCCAAGATACATCAAACCCATCAAACAATGTTGTCACTCAACATTAACGAACAAAAACTTCCACTGAGTCAATTCTTTCCATTCTCTTTTCCTTTTGTCATTTTAGGTGATAGATGTCCCGGTAGGTTTTCTCTATTATATCCCATATTTGTTCAAATAATGTTATATTATTTCTTAAACTATATGTTATTTTTTCTAATGGAATACATTTATTCATTTCTATATACCATTGCTGTATTTTCAAATTATCTTCTAATTTCCAGTTTGACATAATACATTTTTTGCTACAGCTAGGGCTATCTTAACAAATCTTTTTTGTACACCCTCCAAATCAAGTCCAAATTCTTTATTTTTTATGTTACTTAGGAGGAAGATCTCTGGGTTTTTTGCTATATTGCTTTCTGTAATTTTATTTAATATCTGGTTTAGATCTTCCCAAAATTTTTTCACCTTTTCACAAGTCCAGATTGCATGAATTGTTGTTCCTATTTCTTTTTTACAACGAAAACATCTCAGATACTGTTGGATCCCATTTATTTAACTTTTGAGGAGTGATATATAACCTATGTATCCAATTATATTGTATCATTCGTAATTTCGTATTTATTGTATTTCTCATAGTTCCTAAACATAACCTCTCCCATGTTTCCTTTTTTATCTTTATGTTTAGACCTTGTTCCCACTTTTGTTTAGTTTTATCATTTATTTCCTCATTCTCCTTTTCTTGTAATTTGATATACATGTTTGTTATAAATTTTTTAATTATCATTGTGTCTGTAATCAGATATTCAAAATTGCTTCCTTCTGGTAACTTCAGACTACTTCCCAATTTATCCTTTAAATAGGATTTCAATTGGTAATATGCCAGCACTGTATCTTGAGTTATATTATATTTCTCCTTCATTTGTTCAAAGGATAATAATTTATTTCCCGAAAAACAATTTTCTATTCTTTTAATCCCTTTTTTCTCCCATTCTCTAAAAGACAGGTTATCTACCGTAAAAGGGATTAGCTGATTTTGCATCAGTATTAGTTTTGATAATTGGTAGTTTGTTTTATTTCTTTCTACATGAATCTTCTTCCAAATATTAAGCAAATGGTGCAATACTGGAGAATTCCTATGTTTTACCAATTTTTCATCCCATTTATATAATATATGTTCAGGTATCTTCACCCCTATTTTGTCTAGCTCTAATCTAGTCCAATCTGGCTTTTCTTTTGTTTGGTAAAAATCTGATAGATATCTTAATTGTGCGGCTCTATAATAATTTTTAAAATTTGGCAGTTGTAAGCCTCCTTGTCTATACCATTCCTTTAATTTATCTAGTGCTATCCTCAGTTTCCCCCCTTTCCATAAAAATTTCCTTATTATTTTCTTTAACTCCTTAAAGAATTTTTCTGTCAAGTGTATTGCAGTGCCTGAAATAGGTATTGTATCCTTGGAAAAATGTTCATTTTAATACAGTTTATCCATCCTATTAGTGTTGATGGTAAGTCTTTCCAATGCTCTAAATCTTCCTGTATTTTTTTTAATTAGTGGATAATAATTAAGTTTATATAAATGGCTGAGGTTTTTATTTATTTGTATACCTAGGTATCGTATTGTTTGTATTTGCCATCTAAACGGTGATTCTTTCTTG
Source organism: Narcine bancroftii (assembly GCF_036971445.1). Taxonomy (NCBI): domain Eukaryota; kingdom Metazoa; phylum Chordata; class Chondrichthyes; order Torpediniformes; family Narcinidae; genus Narcine; species Narcine bancroftii. The sequence continues at coordinate 118,283,183 of NC_091470.1, read as the reverse complement.
AATTTTGAGAAATCCGCATTATTCATTGGCATTGCTTCACTTTTATTTGCATTAATCTTGTATCCCGACACTTCTCCAAACTCCTTCAATTTCTTATGTAATTCTTTTATTGATGTTTCTGGTTCCGTTAGGTATACTATAACATCATCTGCAAATAAACTGATTTTGTATTCCTTGCCTTTTATTTTTATCCCTTTTATTTTATTTTCTGTTCTTATCAGTTCTGCAAGTGGTTCTATGGCTAACGCGAACAATAAGGGCGATAGTGGGCATCCCTGTCTTGTTGATCTGCTTAAGTTAAAATGTTTTGATACATATCCATTTACTGTCACTCTTGCCAATGGCCCCTTATATAATGCTTTAATCCAATTAATGTATTTCTCAGGTAAACTAAATTTTTGTAGTACCTTGAATAAATAATTCCATTCTACTCTGTCGAAGGCCTTCTCTGCGTCTAAAGCAACCGCTACTGTTGAAGTTTTATTTCCTTCTACTGCATGAATTAAGTTAATAAACTTACAAATATTATCTGTTGTTCGTCTTTTTTTTATGAATCCAGTTTGGTCTAGACTTACTATTTTTGGTACATAATCAGCTAATCTGTTTGCTAATAATTTAGCTATTATCTTGTAATCTGTGTTAAGTAGAGATATTGGTCGATATGATGCTGGTGCAAGTGGATCTTTCCCTGCCTTTGGTATTACTGTAATTATTGCTGTTTTGCACAAATCTGGTAAGCTTTGTGTTTTATCAATCTGGTTGATTACTTCCAGGAGGGGAGGAATTAATAAATCTTTAAATGTTTTATAGAATTCTATTGGGAGACCATCCTCTCCTGGTGCTTTATTATTCGGCAGATTTTTTATTGTCTCTTGTATTTCTACTATTTCAAATGGTTCTATTAATTTATTTTGTTCCTCTGTTTGTAATTTCGGTAGCTCAATTTTAGTTAAGAATTCATCTATTTTGCCTTCTTTCCCTTCGTTTTCAGTTTGGTATAATTGTTCGTAGAATTCTCTGAAATTTTCATTAATTTCCGTTGGATTATATGTGATCTGTTTGTTTTTTTTCCTTGATGCCAATACCATTCTTTTAGTTTGTTCTGTCTTAAGCTGCCATGCTAGAATTTTGTGCGTTTTTTCTCCTAGTTCGTAATATTTCTGCTTTGTCTTCATTATATTTTTCTCCACCTTATATGTTTGAAATGTTTCATATTTTATTTTTTTATCTACCAATTCCCTTCTTTTAGTAGTGTCTTCCTTCCTTGCTAATTCTTTCTCTATATCTGCTATTTCCTTTTCCAACTGTTCTGTTTCCTGACTGTAATCCTTCTTCATCTTAGTTACGTAACTTATTATTTGCCCTCTGATGAACGCTTTCATTGTGTCCCATAATATAAACTTATCCTTCACTGATTCTGTATTTATTTCAAAATACATTTTAATTTGTCTTTCTATGAATTCTCTAAAATCCTGTCTTTTAAGTAGCATGGGGTTTAATCTCCATCTATACATTTTTGGAGGGATATCCTCTAACGCTATTGTCAATATCAAGGGTGAATGGTCCGATAATATTCTAGCTTTATATTCTGTTTTCCTAACTCTATCTTGTATACAAGCTGATAACAGGAATAAATCTATTCTTGAATATGTTTTATGTCTATCCGAATAATATGAATATTCCTTTTCCTTTGGGTGTTGTTTCCTCCATATATCCAAAAGTTGCATTTCTTTCATCGATTTAATTATAAATTTGGTTACTTTATTCTTTCTGTTAATTTTTTTCTCGGTTTTATCTATGTTTGAATCCAAATTGAGATTGAAATCCCCACCTATTAATATATTCCCTTGTGTATCTGCTATCTTCAGAAAAATATCCTGCATAAATTTTTGATCTTCTTCATTAGGCGAATATATATTAAGTAAATTCCAAAACTCCGAATATATCTGACATTTTATCATTACACATCTTCCTGCTGGATCTATTATTTCCTCTTCTATTTTAATTGGTACATTTTTACTGATTAATATAGCCACTCCTCTAGCTTTTGAGTTATATGACGCAGCCGTTACATGTCCTATCCAATCTCTCTTTAATTTCTTGTGCTCCACTTCAGTTAAGTGTGTTTCTTGCACAAATGCAATATCAATTTTTTTCTTTTTTCAGTAAATTTAGCAGTTTCTTCCTTTTGATTTGGTTATGTATTCCATTAATATTTAAAGTCATATAGTTTAATGTAGCCATTTTATACTTTGTTTATCTTTCCCTTCCGTTTCCTCATCATCACCTTTCCTTCTCATCCATTTCTGCTTTCTTTCTTTGAACAGTTTATAAGACAACATTTTTAACACATCAAACATTCCCCTTATTCTCCTACCTAATATTTCTTTAATCCTATTGTCCCCTCCCCTTCCTGAGTTGCCCATTATCCCTTGTCGGGCAACCACATCTCCCCTCTCCATTTGGATTTGCGAATTCACTCGCAAGCGTCAACTGATTTTGCAGTGTCCGTAATTTCTCCCTACCCAGCCCCCCCAGAAAAGATTTCAATTTTTATATACAACAAAGGTCACTCTCTAAATTCCCTCTTTACTCCTCTCTTCCCTTTTTTTTCCCCTCATTAATTTTTCTCTATACACTATATATTTTCTTTTAAATGCACATACACTTATGTAATATATGTATTATATATGTATATAGTCCTATACACACATCTTTTTAGTTCGCAGTCTTTTGTACTCTCGTTACACGTCTTCATCTCTCAGTCTATTTTGTAATTGTTCTGCAAATTTTCGTGCTTCCTCTGGATCTGAGAATAGTCTGTTTTGCTATCCTGGAATAAATATTTTCAATACCGCTGGATGCTTTAGTATAAATTTATACCCTTTCTTCCATAAAATCACCTTTGCTGTATTGAACTCCTTTCTCTTCTTCAGGAGTTCAAAACTTATATCTGGATAAATAAAAATTTTTTGCCCTTTGTACTCCAGTGGGTTGTTGTCCTCTCTTACTTTCTCCATTGTTTTCTCCAGTACCTTTTCTCTTGTAGTATATCTTAGGAATTTTACTAAAATAGATCTTGGCTTTTGTTGTGGTTGTGGTTTAAAGGCTAATGCTCTATGTGCCCTTTCTATTTCCATTTCTTGCTGTAGTTCTGGACATCCTAAGATCCTGGGGATCCAATCTTTTATAAACTCTCTCATATTCTTGCCTTCTTCATCTTCCTTAAGGCCCACTATCTTTATATTATTTCTTCTGTTATAATTTTCCATTATATCTATTTTCTGAGCTAACAGCTCTTGTGTCTCTTTAACTTTTTTATTAGATTCTTCTAATTTCTTTTTTAAGTCCTCTACCTTCATTTCTACTGCTGCTTCTCGTTCTTCCACCTTGTCCATTCTTTTTCCTATTTCTGATATGGTCATATCTATTTTATTCACTTTCTCTTCTGTACTGTTTATTCTTCTTCTTAAATCACTAAATTCTTGTGCTTGCCATTCTTTAAATGAATCCATGTATTCTTTAATAAGAGAAAATATATCCATTGTCTTGCCTTTCCCTTCTTCTTCCATTTCACTGTACTCTTCCTCTTCCTCTTCTTCTTCCTCTGGGTTGGCCATCTGTTGTTTCTTTGTTTTCTTTTTCTTCTCTTCTTTCTTGTTTTCGTTGTCTTCTATGTTCTCCTCTTGCTGCTGTTCTGTAGCTGTCATTGCCGGCTGTGGAGATCGACTCCCCAGCTCGTCGCCCCTCCCGTCGGTGTGTTTTTTTTTGCATGCGCGGTTGCACACTTTTACTCGGCTCAGCGAGCCATTTTTGTAGTCCACTTTCTACCGACCTGAGGGAGCGGGCTTCTCTCTCCACCGCAGTCCTCTTCGAACAGGTAAGGCCTTCTCCTTCTTCTTCCGTTGTCTTCTCTTCCTCTCTTCTTACCGTTGGTTTCGACTTTTCTTTTTTCATCGCCATCTTCTTTCCACCTTTATATTCACTTTACTTTAATTTTTATTTTTGTGCCTTTGTGCTTTCCTTTATTTTTTTCAACTTTTCTGGAGAGGGCTGGAGTTCACCGTCCAGCCACTACTCCATCACGTGACTTCCTCCCGCTCCAATGAATGTTGAGGATGGAGCGGAGACAACGCTGGTGGAAGCGTTCTAGGAGCCGTAGGTGATGCTGGTTGAGGACCCATGATTCGGAGCCGAACAGGAGTGTGGGTATGACAACGGCTCTGTATACGCTTATCTTTGTGAGGTTTTTCAGTTGGTTGTTTTTCCAGACTCTTTTGTGTAGTCTTCCAAAGGCGCTATTTGCCTTGGCGAGTCTGTTGTCTATCTCGTTGTCGATCCTTGCATCTGATGAAATGGTGCAGCCGAGATAGGTAAACTGGTTGACCATTTTGAGTTTTGTGTGCCCGATGGAGATGTGGGGGGGCTGGTAGTCATAGTGGGGAGCTGGCTGATGGAGGACCTCAGTTTTCTTCAGGCTGACTTCCAGGCTATTCTGCAAAACTTAGCCTTCTGATCATAAATAACAAGCCTTGCACCCCCTTCCCTCCCCCCCCACCAAAAAAATATTAGAACACTGGCTAACCCATATCCCAGGATCAGATCTTAAAAAGTTTGGCATTAACAGTTTGAAAAATGTTTTAATCTAATTAAAATAGAATATTTGCAGTAGTAAATGCTTTATTGTGAAGATCCAGCTGCGCTGGGTGGTCACGTCTCCAGAATGGAGGACCATCGCCTTCCCAAGATCGTGTTATATGGCGAGCTCTCCACTGGCCACCGTGACAGAGGTGCACCAAAGAAGAGGTACAAGGACTGCCTAAAGAAATCTCTTGGTGCCTGCCACATTGACCACCGCCAGTGGGCTGATATCGCCTCAAACCGTGCATCTTGGCGCCTCACAGTTCGGCGGGCAGCAACCTCCTTTGAAGAAGACCGCAGAGCCCACCTCACTGACAAAAGACAAAGGAGGAAAAACCCAACCCCAAGCAACCAATTTTCCGCTGCAACCATGTCTGCCTGTCCCGCATCGGACTTGTCAGCCACAATCGAGCCTGCAGCTGACGTGGACTTTTACCCCTTCCATAAATCTTCGTCCGCGAAGCCAAGCCAAAGAATTGTTTTTGACTCAAATTTAAATGATGTCCCTGTTCTTCTTGCCTTGCCTTTTTTTTTGCTGTTTCTTCAGTCATTCTAATCTCTTATGGGTTCATTGGGCAGACTTTGCATTGTAAGTAGGGGAAGCTATTGAAAATCACCCTGAGGTGACAGTCAATTGTAAGTAAATAAGTTGACTTGGGTGTGGGGAGTCCTCTATCCACTCCCTGCATACTGCTATGTATGGGCAATTTTTCCTGTTTTCCTTCTCAGCCCTGTTGCAGGCTCGACTTGATGTTGACTTTTGGTTTTCAGTTTTTGTTTCAGATTAAAAAAAATTCCCTCCCAATATAACTGCTCTGGCCTAATCCCCTTAAATTTCTAATCTTTGCGAGAGACTCACATTGAAGTGAGTTCACAAGAAAAATATTGCTAAAGTTCAGTGTCGCCTTGATGGCTGGCAAAAGACAAAGCAATCCTGAAATCCAATAAAGTAGCTTCAACTTATTGTAATAAATCACTGTGTCTTTGTACACGCAATGGGAGTAATCCAGTAATTGGGCAATGTGCACAGTGACAACAATTTCTCATTAAAATAATTGTGTGCCTAAAGCTCAGGACGCATGAGGGACGGATTATGATGGACAATGAAGATTTTGCTTCCTGGACATTTTTGGGTCTATTTTATAGATATTGGGCTGCTGATCATGAAAATTTCCTTGCATAGAATATATTTTTGTGATTTCCTATCATATTGGCTACTTCAAGCATACATGAAGTGCAATATATCATTGAAAATTCATTCTCTACATTCGCACTTGGATTTTTCCCTACTGATCAGGGTGCAGTCAGTGACAAACGTGAAAAGTTTCACCAGAACATTGCAACCATGGAAAAGCGGTGTCAAGGCAACTGGAACCAATCAATGCCAGCCGACTATCGTTGAGAGGCATCAGATCCTGAGTACAAATGATAATCTGTGGCAAAATATGTGTAGGTTGGTTGAATTAACACAATGTGTCACCATTGTTACGTGATTACACATGCTAAATTCAATAAAAGTTAAATGTTTCTCCATCTTCCTATGTGATACAGAAAATCTGAAATTATCTTTGTGTTCAGCTTGAAGTTGGCTTATCATTTTTTTTAGGAAGCAAATCTTGAAAAAAATTGAAGAAAGCGGATTTTCTCCATCTGATAATCCAGACTGCTTGCCTTGCCTGCATCCATCCACCACCTCTCCATTGGGGATACACATTCTCCAACTCTCAGGGGTGCAGTACTGATGTTCTGGATTCTTCACAACTAGCGCAGGACCCAATGAAGAGCCTCATGGGAATCATTTGTAAGTTGCCACTTGGTTTCCATCCAAAGTCTATTGTATGCCAAACCCAAGGTTAAACTGGTGAAACCTTGGGATCATCACCACCAATTATTTGGGTTTAACAAGGTCTCTTAGCTCTCCATAAGTGGCAACAGCGTGCTTATCCATCTGTGGGGTGAGTCACACCAGATGTGTTGCTGAGAGTATTAAGAACATGCATAGAGAATGCCTAGCCTGGATGACTCAGATAGCAAGCTGAGCTGCTGTCCGACAGCATTGATGGATCATGTTTGATTTGGAGTTTGCACAAATTGTGGGGGGGGGGGGGAATGTTCAATGTTATGGGTGGATTAGAGTGCTCAGGGTCACATGGAGGAAGTGAGCTTTAAGGATTCAGTGATGAAGACTGGAGGCGATGGTGTTTGAATCAAGGGCTTCTTAACCCAGAGTAGAAAATAGATAGGTTAAAGATGATTGTAATTATCAGTGCAATACACAAAAGTGCAGGAGAAACTCAGCAGGTCACAGCATCTAAAAGAAGCAAAGTATTACATACCACACATAACGAGCAGCAATAGACAATGAACCAGACACTTTAATTTTAAAACAATTTTATTTCTAACTCTTAGTCTTAACTTTTAAACTATCCCCAACTATGTGTAGTTGTCTTTTGTGTGTGTGAAATTAAAAATCCAGAAAGTTACTTAAGTTGTCTTTCAAGTGCAGTGTTGAAGTGTAGGCCTTTGAAATTTGATGCCCAGAATTAATGATGAACTGATGGGAAAACTGGAGTTGTAGCTGCTACAGATTCACAAATTCTTCCTGTATTGCCTTTGAAGAAATGTCCATCCACATGAGCTGTGGTCATAACACTCCTGGTCCTTTTGTAAGCAAGACTCAAACTGGGCGGCCTCCACAAAGCTTCCAAGACCCCGGCACCGGTCTCTCCAAGTAACTTCACTGCTGGTCACATTTAAAATGAAACCGACTCTCCAAGTGAACTCCACTGTTAGTAACAATTAAAATGAAGCACTTTGGTTCCCCATAAGACCCTCCAAGCACAGGTCAATCCGCCAAAAAGGTCCAGCCATTCCCAGAGCATGTTTTGCTCTGAATTCCACAAAAATGACTGGCCACAAGCTGCTTCAAAAATCTGCTTTCTCTTCAGCAGCTAGAATGGTTCTCCCTTTGCAAATGTATTGAATATGGAACAGACTGACAAACCTTTCCTCGGCTCTTCCAATGTATCAAATTATCACTGGGCAGTGTGAAGTGCTAAATGTTAACTGTGACCATTCAGTCCCTCCTGTCTGTACTATCCCTTACAGTGATAATCCTATTTTACTAACACGAGCTCATAATAAAAGGATGTAATAATGTTTTTAATTTGATATTGCATTTCTTTGGTGGCACAAAAGTCAACGAGTTGACAAGTTGTGACGAGAACAGGAGGAAGCTGCAAGGGGATGTGATTAAGTGAAATGAATGGGAAATGTCAAAATGTTCATTTTGGTTGGAATACTTGAAAACAGGTTGCGAGATGGAGGGATCTGGATTATCTAGTGCAGCCATTCTCAACATTGGCTATAGGCTCCCCCTTAGGACTCTGCTTAAAGTTTATGGGTTAAACTTCCCTGTGAATCAGTCTAGTTTAATTGATTTCTTCCATACTTTTATGTAGTCTAAGCCCATGCCCATCTCACTCTTCCCCCCCCCCTCCATGTGACCCCTGTTTTGAATGGCTAATGCAAGATTTCCTTTCTGCTATAGTAAGTCATTAGGAAAGCTAGCTATGGTGTTGAAAACAAGTCCAGTGGTCATTCTTCAGTTAAACAGAACATTGGTAGACCATTTCTGGAATACTGCATGCAATATTGGTCTCATCTTAAAAATAGATAGTAATATGGTTCAGAAAATGCTGACTTGATTAATACCTAGAATGTGCAGGTTGTCTTACGAGGACAGATGACAGACCAGGTTTCCAACTTGAGGAGTTTAGAAGAATGATGGTCTTTTTCAAAACACAAGACCCTGTGATGGGTTGACAGGGTGTGTGGAGAGGTTTATTTCTCTTGTGGGAGCATCTGCAACCAAGTTACTGCTTTCAAATGAAGGGCTGCCCATTTAATACTGACAAATGAAAATCACCTATTCTCAGAGGAAAATCAGGGAGGTTGGGGGTTGGATATGTTTGGTTGGACCATGAGGAAACAGTTCTATGACACGTGACCTCTCCCCCTGTGTGCCTGAGCCTTTGCAAGCCCAACCATTAATACAATCTCAGGTCTGCCAAGAGGGCACCCCACTGACCCTCCAAAATGATGAGATAGCTGAAAATTGGGGGACTTCAGGTGGACACATAATGTGGTTATTGTAAGATTATTGAGACCTGGGACTACTCTGCTAAGGGGCTAACTGGGTGAGGGGACCAATACCACCAGTGACCAGGAGAACACCTAACCATGTGGCTGCTATGGCTCTGGGAAGATGGGGCTCCCAATGTCTGCCTCTCATTGGGAAGTGAGCACCTGAGTGGTCTGTCTGACAATAGATGACCGGCAATGCCTTGTGAGCTCTGCCAGAAGGGGTTGATGATGACACCATATGGGAATGGGTGGTTAATGCAGTCTGGGTCAGGTTCCCTGCCCTCCTAGAATGGGGCTGACACAACCGGAGTGGGCACTGATTATGGGGGTACCCATAAGCACCATTTCCCAGGGTGCATGAAGGTGACTGGTGCTTTGGTGGGTCATATAGTCATCACCTCATGCCCCAACCTTGGACAGGTGGACTTGCCCCTCATGGGACCAGCAACCGGGAGGATAGTCCGGGAAGCCATTACCCTCTTGGAGGGTTTGGAGTACATGAAGTGGGGAGCATCCCTCTCAAGTTTGCAGGGATGAGGGGAAGTTTGGTGACGTCTCCCTGCTGGTGACTCAGAGGTATGTATGCTCTCTGGAGGGAGCATGAGGGGAGGGGTACCGTCCTCCCTGACCAGCCTCCCCTACCAGAGGTGGACCCTGACTAATCTATCCTGTGAGTACTTCCAAATTTCACCCCCACCCCCTTCACCCCACGGGAGAAGATTACCCTTTAAGCTATTCCTCTTCTCACCTACACTGATCAGCACTGTGAAAGCCGACCAGTGTGTGCACAGCATCGCTATGGCCCCGTATCACCGAGGGTCTTCTATCTATGCTAACCCTGTTGGATGGCAGTTACTTGTATGGACTTTTTAATCAAAATATTTCAGTAATTATGCCAATCGTCCACTCCCCTCACCACTTAACCACCTCACTTATAATAATCCTTGCTGGCATGACTGGCTCGAGAACTGTTTTCTTTTTTCCCCCTTCCATACTATTCAGCACATAAGCAGCCCTGACTTTCCCACAAAGGGAGCACACCTTGGTGATGTGGTACATCTCGTTCAGTCAGCCCTGGACCAAGCAACCAGTTGGACTTCGAGCAGGAGTGATGCCCTGGCATGAGACAGCCCAGCTAATGGGGATGCTCTTCTGAGAATACGGGTGCAGCCTGGAGGCACGGCTGCCGGGCTGATCCCTGGCTTCCCACAGGACACCATGGTGTTGGCTATCTGGGATGTGTGCCTCCAAACGATGGGGGAACATCCAGTAGGACGGCCACTGTGGTGGAGACATTGGGCTGTGATACTACGGATTAAGGGAAAGCCGGATGATTGTGCAGTACCCGCTGGCAGACGAAGGTTCTACCAGTGTTATTATCAGTGGGAGACCCTGCACACACATTCCAAGCCAGTCGGCGAGGCCACATATGCAAGTTAGTGACAGATAAAACAAACGGATAGTTCCTGCAGTATGACACTCCATGGGGTGAACTGACCTTTTTGGTCTGTGGGGAGTTGGTAGGTCATTGTCATTTTCTGAAGCAATACCTTCACCCCTCTGCAGTCCCTATCTGTTTATTCAAAAGACACTAACAATGTAGCTACTATTTAAAACAATATATTTACCATTTGACACAATGCATTGCCCTTTCGTAACAATGTAATTTTCTTTCTGTAATGTTTTTACTTTTTTAATGATTGGCGAGTAATGTGACTGCGAGGGATAGAATGTAGTGTGGAGGATCATGTGACTTCTCCTTCTGGCACCTAGTCGGAAGTCACATCACCTGCCAGTCAAGGTTGGACTCTGCCCACCCATTAGTGCACACCTGACCAATGGGCCCTTTAAATTATTTAGTGATTACCTGGACTGGACTCCCTGCACTTTAATAGCCCACGATGTGCAGCCACCCATTCTGTTTGCTTCTGACTATGAACGCTGCTCTACGGCAGGACCTGTAGATGTCGCTGGAGGAGTTGTTGGTAAGGTATGCACTACACTGAGAGTGGGACAGTAGTATTGTGTGGGGATACTTAGCATTGAGTTACACCCTGCATATACTAGGAAGCGGGAGTGTGTGTTAAATTCCCTGTATAGTAAGAGCGTGCTAGTTATTAATATTGCTGCAGGTGTGTGAGAGAGAGTAGGCAGGCACTGATATTGGACATCGCTGTACCTGATGTGATTGTTTACATTGTTTAGAATGCCGAGTGTTCTTTTATGTCTTTCCCATTTCTATTTCCCTGTGTGTGCAATAAAGATCATCCTTTGTTTGTTTAGCCTGTGTCTGGATTCCTTTCTCTGTAAACCCACTGAACCAGATTTAATCACACCTTAACACCTGGGGTGCAGTCCATCTGGTCCAGGTGACTGATCCACCTTCAGCTTCCCAGCACCTTCTCCCTGGTAATAGTGACTACACTCACTTATGCCTCCTAACTCAAGAATTTCTGGCATGCCACTTGTCTTCCACATTGAAGACTGATGCAAAATCCTCATTACCATTACTCGAGCAACATTTTCCAGCAGTCCCATGTCCACTCTTGATTCTTTATATATCTAAAAATAATCTTTTGAAATCTGCATCTACCCTACCTTCATATTTCATATTTTTTTTCCTTAAACCTTCCCACCAATTTTTGCCATATTGTTGCCTCTCTTTTGCTTTTATGCAGCTTTTGACTTCCTGCGTCAGCCACAGTCGCCTCACCCTCCCTTTAGAATTCTACAGCTTCTTTGAGATGAAACGATCCTGCGTCTTCCGAATGACTCCTGTCATTGCTGTTCCACCATCTTCCGTGCTAGGGTCTCCTTCCAATCAGCTTTAGCCAGTTCCACTCTCATACCTTTGTAGCTAGCTTTACTCAGTTACTTACTCGTTTGATTTTAGTTTCTCCCTCTCAAACAGTGAATTCTTTTATATTGCAATTACAGCATCCTGAGGAGTCCTTTACCTAATTAAATCTGATTTATTGCACAGCTCCAAATCCAGAATTGCCTTTTCCCTCATGGGCCCTGTGGTGATAGGTAATTACTCCGGGTCATCCCGGTGACCTTGTCTATAAAGCAGTCCAGAGCTACAGTCTAGCCTTCCAGGTTCGTGTTGCAGAGAGACAAGGCCTCATATTAGTTTATTAAAGCTGTCTTATACTCGCACTGCTGGTGTGGTTATTGTCAGTACAGGCCCAACCACATGCTACTTGATAAAAGCTATCATATCGGCATCCCACAAATTCCTTCTCTTGGGATCCAGCGCTAACCTGATTTTTTTCCAGTCGACCAGCCTATTGAGGCTCACCCTGGCCTTTCTTCCTCACCCTGGCCTTTCTTCCTCACCCTGGCCTTTCTTCCTCACCCTGGCCTTTCTTCCTCACCCTGGCCTTTCTTCCTCACCCTGGCCTTTCTTCCTCACCCTGGCCTTTCTTCCTCACCCTGGCCTTTCTTCCTCACCCTGGCCTTTCTTCCTCACCCTGGCCTTTCTTCCTCACCCTGGCCTTTCTTCCTCACCCTGGCCTTTCTTCCTCACCTTCTCTAACTCCTATTGTAATTTGTACCCTACTTTTCTGGTTCTGCTCTTCTTTTGAAATGTCATCCCTATCTGCTCAAGTTCCTTCTGCAGACCCCTTTTCTTTGTTCAACCTGCATCATTGGTGCCCACAGGGGCCGTGGCAACTGATCTTTCCCCTCCCTCCCCACATTCCTTTGCAGGTCAGACAAGATGTCCCAATTCCAAGCATTGGTCAAGCAGTACAACCTTCAGGGCCCTTCATCCTCATGATAGAAAGGTGTGTCAATTTCCCTGGCTATACTATCCCCAATTACCACCTTGTTTCTTTTCTCTCCCTTCCACCTGCTGAATCATACTGCCATGTCAGGAGCCTCATTCCACGCCCCCTGCCCCTGCAGCCCCATGTTTGCCTGCAATGAGAGCCAGAATCTCCAACCTGTTGGACTAGCACAAGGGTTGAGACTCCTCCAGAGCTACTTCTTGGGGGTCTAGAATATTTTGCTGCCCACGGTGTGGTGCTGGATATTTTGGTGCTAACAGTTAGACTCCAACAATCTATTCACTTCCTACACTTAACATGAAGCGAGAAGCGGTGCTTCAGGCTGTCATGAGGGGACTCTGCACTGGGGACTGCAGCTGTTGCTCTATCTCGTCAAGTTGATCGGCACTTCACTATGGGTGCTGGAGGCTTCCCAGCGTTTGGTGGTGAGTAAGCAGCGGACGGTGGAAAGGAACCTGTTGCTGAGCCTTTTCGGGGTAGTGGAAGCAGTTTGTCCTAGGGCACTGATTCCCTCATGATCTCTGATCACCCTCTGGTCCCAGTTCCCTCTGACCCCAGACCCCTCCATCAGTCCCCCCCCCCATTCCCTATTGTCAAGAAACAATTTTGATCAAAGCTTAATATTTATTATATTTAATGAAAATTATAATAAATTAAATGCCATGTCTGTCACCAAACTGCAGGTGCCAAAATGTCCAAAGGGTTACAAAATGTTTTTTTTTTGCCAGAAAGTCTGTCACGAAAATATGTACACCAAAAAAATCTAATTCCGACCTCTTGGATGTCCTGACCTGCCTCACAAGCAGTCAAACCCTGTTGTCCCTGACTGCAGACTGAATATGAAGCTGTCATCTTGTGGATGTGACTGCATTCTGAAACACAGTGTCCAGGTAACTCCTCTCCTTCCCTAATGGGATGCAGGGTTTGAAGCTAATTTTCCAGGTCATCAGCTTTGAACCTGAGTTTCACAAGCCATTTGCTCTTGCTGCCAATGTAGTCACCTGGAGCCACACCAGGGTGGACTATGTGGTGTAGCTACATCGTATAGTTACAGCACATCATTTGGCTCATGAGGGTAACATGATTAGCACAAAGCTGTTTACAGTGCTTGCAACTGGGGTTCGAATCTGCCGCTGTCTGAAAGGAGTTTGTACGTGCTCATTGTGTCGGCGTGGGCTTCCTCCAGGTGGTCCAGTTTTCTCTCACCATTGAAAAACATCCTGGGATTTAATGCACAATCAATTACACAAAGACTGAAGTTGCAGAAGTTGAAGGCTTTTATTTGCGTGAGATGGACGGCATCCCTGTGTTGGTCGCTCACATTGACCCAGGCTCGAACTGCGGGCAGGCTTGTGGCATAACAGCCTTTATGGGGAAGAAAGGGGGAGGGGTCATGAGCTGGCCAGTGAGAGCAGCATCAACCAGAAAAGGTCATGAAGTTTACATATGACAAATATGTACAATAGTGGTTTCACCACAGGCTTGTAGGTTAATTGGGTATAATTGGGGCAGCACAGGCTCATGGGCCAAAGGGGACTGTTACTGTGCTGTATGTCTGTATCCCTACTTTAATTAGTTATAATTTTGTGTATTTCTTTAAATCACTGTGTTGTCAGTAATCTTGTGTAATCTCAAGGGCAATCCCACTGAGCAATTAGTCTGAGTGGTTTAAAGTGAGGATTAAGGGTATTGCCTTGCTCCTTTCCAATCCTTAGCCTTTACATTCCACTCTACCATTGGACTGCTCCAATGGTTTCTCCACTTCCTTTTATTGGCTGCTGTTCCCCCCCCCCACCTTTCATAAACATTCTTCTGCCACCTCTGCCCTCCGCTTGACTGAAGGAGAAATAAAATGAAGGTGTCGACTCCACAAGGCCCCAGGTGGAATAAAGAAGGGAGACTTTGTGGCCTCCTCGTAAAGGGGAATAAACTCCTACTCTCAAGTTCTCTCTCTATGGATGAAGCCTGTCGTTATCCTGACTGCACTAAAGGTAGTTTTGCCTCAAAAACTCAAGGAAGAGTTGTAGAAATCATTGATAACTGGTGACCAATTTATATGATGCTGACTTAAGCAAGAGATTTCTGACAGCATACCCCATGTATAAATGAGGATATCCCAATATTGCTAAACATTGTAAGGGGCGGTGGGGCAAACAAAGCCATGAGGAGGTGGCAGTGGTCTTGGTAAAGCTAGAAAAAAATAATTCAGTAGAATGTAGAGTCTTGATCAAACTGCATGAGGTTTGCATTTTCCTCTGAATGTATCAGGCTCATTGAAGACTTTAACTCTGGGATTGAGGATGGGAAATTATACAAACCCATCTGGGCCAAGCAGGAGGACACTCTAATATGGGCATTGATCTACTCACAGTGGGATAAAAGCTTAGAAGCAAGCCCAGCTCTCTTAAACCTGCACCAATAAAGCAATTAAACATACTTGAGTACACACAAACACCTGTGAAGCCAAATGTCTTAAACATTATGGTGCCCTGAAATGAGAGGACTATGTATAAACAGTGCTGTAATTTCTACATGGTCAAAGAAAAATATAAATAGCCTTGAATAAAATCGGGAATGTGCACTTTAATTACATGTGAATTGTTTGATTACAAATTTAAAACTGTACCTCTCGGGGGAAAATAAAGAGGGAAAAGTGTAAATGTCCTCAAGCTGGACATTGGAAATGAAAATTGCAATGCCTGGGATCTTATGAATGATGCCACATAATCAGCAAACACCTGTGCAGTTGGCAGGAAAATATTAAGATGGAGCATAAAATCTGTAACCCCCACAGGCCCAGAAATAACTATCAGGAAACTCATGGGTTTCCACCAAAAAATATTCACATACAGGTCCACTAACAACAAAGCAACAGAGGTTCATGTAGTTTGGAGCCAAAATCGATCCATGGACGGTGTCACCAGCAGCAGTGGATGTTCAAAGCTGGATGAGTGATTTAAGGTTCAAAGAGGTTAAGCTGGAACCCTTTTATTTAAAAAAAAACAAACTTCTCAAAATGCATGAGGTTCATAGGCTACTGATTCTTACTGAAGCTTCCCAAAGCTGTGTTGGAAAACTAGAGATTCTGCTCAGGAAAGAGTCATCTATCCTTTATTCCCTCAGGCCACAGTACTTAGACTGTTCAGGGGTTGCTCATATTAGGGCCTAATATCAATGCCTGTCTATCACTATTGAGGGCAGAGTGAAACACGAAAGGCTGCAGACACTGTGATTGTAGTAAAAACATTCCTTGAAGAAGGGCAGCACAGTTGGCATAACCCAGTGGTTCTCAACCTTTCTCTTTCCACTCACATCCCACTTTAATTAATCGCCATGCCATTGGTGCTCTGTGATTGGTAAGGGATTGCTTAAGGTGGGATGTGGGTGGGAAGGGAAGGTTGAGAACCACTGCTCTAGACCCAATTGTTACTGAAATATTTTGCTTGAGGAAAAATTGTCATTGGCTCATTTCCTTTAGAGATATGAAACCGTGCACAGAACGAGTCAATGAGGGATGATCAAAACCCAGTGGATCTCAAACTTTTTCTTTCCACCCACATCTCACCTTAAGCAATCCCTTACTGATCACAGAGCACTGATGGCATAGGGATTACATAAAGTTGGATGTGAGTAGAAAGAAAAAGATTGAGAACCACTGGCATAACAGTTAGCGCAACGCCTTTACAGTGCCAGCGATCAGGACTGGACCAGGGTTTGAATCCCGCTCTGTCTGTAAGGAGTTTGTATGTTCTCCCCGTGTCCGCGTGGGTTTTCTTCGAGGGCTCCGGTTTCCTCCCACACTTGACAAACATACAGGGGTGTAGGTTAATGGGGTGTAAATTGTGCAGCCAAATTGGACTGTTACAGTGCTAAATTAAAAAATTAATTCAAGGACAGTTCCTTTCCTGCTGTCATCAGACTCCTGAATGAACCTCACACAAGTAATATGTGGCCTTTGCTCTGCATTAAGTGATCTCTCTCTGTAACTTTGCACTTGTGTACTGTTTTACTTGCTGCACTTTGGATGGGATGTCCAGCTGGACTCCTCGTTCTTCAGCCTCATAATGACTTATTTGATTTTCACTGGCACAACTCTCATCCTTGTATTGAATAATGGCAACTACTGTCTCCAATGGTGATTAAAAGCTTAGAAGCAAGCCCAGCTCTCTTAAGCCTGCACCAATGAAGCAATTAAACATACAAACACCTGTGAAGCCAAATGTCCTAAACATTATGGTGCCCTGAAATGAGGGGACTATGTATAAACAGTGCTGTCATTTTTACATGGTCAAAGAAAAATGTATATAAATAGCCTTGAATAAAATCGGGAATGTGCACTTTAATTACATGTGAATTGTTTGATTACAAATTTAAAACTGTAGCTGTCAGGGGAAAATAAAGGGGAAAAAGTGTAAATGTCCCAAACATTAAGGAGGGCAGTGTCGCCATAATAATGTGCTCACCTTTGGTGATGGAATCTCCACCCGTTTATTATATTGGACTGCTCTGAGATTCTTGTCCAATAACGATGAGATTATGGACATCAATTTCTCATGACTTTGTGTAATTTAAAAGGAACCTTTCTCTGCTTCTCTGCGCCATCGCCACTGAGTATAGCACCCTTCAGACACTTATTATATATTGGTGCAGACCCGCAGGGAGTGGAGGTGCAGCGTGCTCTCAGGGTCCAGCTACCCAGTTGAATCCCATCGGCTCTGCACCGGCTCTGATAGGCCCATTGAGGGAGATGATGGTGGTTGTTATTTGAGATCCCGCAACCTCTGTGTAAGCGGCCGAGAGGAGGCGCCTATTAATCAGCAGGTATCCATGAGGGACTGCAGACTCCAAGGAAGCATAGGATTAGAGCAGGGTACCAGAAAATGGGAAGGCCAGCTTCCGTCTGAGAAGGAGAAACAGAAGAGATGACCCACTGGGCGGTGACCACAGTGGTGGACCAGTGAGGGGCCTCTGTGGTTGAGGGACCATTGCATGCGACGGGCAGCTGGAGACTCGAGGTGAAGAACCTGTGGGCTGCTGGAGACTGTTGTCGAGGGGAATCGCGCCGGGTTGCAGACTGCTGGAGACTGGCTCGAACTGGCTGGAGGGGTACCAGGTGTCGGAACTGGGATGCGAGGAGGTGCTGAGGGTACTGGAGAGCCCCTGCCATGTCAGAGGTTCGGATCTAGAACTCGGGTTGCTGATGGTTTGGATGAGACTGTGTGGCTGCGGAAGTGCTGGAGACTAATCTACAGACGCTCGGTGACTCTGGGAGGTCTCTCTTTTGTTTCTCTCTCTCTGACTGTAAGAGGCATTTCAGGTGATTCCTGTCAGTGACGAATCTGCCTGCCTTGTAGCAGGCAAAAAGGAATTTCATGTAAAACGACAGTTTTATTGCTATGGTAATAAATTGAATCTTGAATGCATGTTTACATCCTCACCATAAGCACATAAATAATATCAATTCATATATGTACAGGACATACATTTTCATTTTCTTAATCAGCGAAAATTTTCTCCAATGACAAATTGTTTGAGTAAACTTTGGATCAGTGCCACCTATTATTCAGGTAGTGCCCTTAGCCTTCCAGAGTGGTAACCAATTTCTAGGTGGATGTCCCTGGAAACTATAGAGTTGAAGCCATTAGTACAGTTAGTTCCCATGAGAAGAACACAGGTTTCAACTTCAATCAGCATGCAATGCAGATTAATATGCGTGTTGGTTCAGAAGTCATTGATGGTTCCTTTTATTTCCACAATTGCGAAGTAAAAACGTGTCACGAGTGAACAAAGCCAAACAGGAGTTGCCTGTGAGCTGAACCAATAGAACTGTTTAATGGAATCCTCGCAGGAGATAAAATAATTACAGATGGCGCGCTATCACCATCACCTGAACCCTGAATTTGCGACCCTCCCAGAGTCCTTTGCACTCCCCAGCCCCCCTCTCCGCTCCACCAGCCACAGAGAACTCCTGATCCTGTGGCGGCCTGCAACGATGGACACTGGTTGGATAAGGGAGCGGTGTGGTTCGCCACATGACCACCGTCCCCAGAACCGGAGTTCAGAGGTAACACCTATATGGCTAGAATGGGTCGGTGAATGCCCCCTACGCTGAGGGCATGTCACCCATACAGGCTGATCTTGGTCCACATGTGTCAGCTGAAGGCAATTTACCAAAAACATTTCTTGCCTGCTGCTAACGTCTATAACAAAGGTGCAGCCGTCATTCTATACCACCTTGAAAGGACCTTCATATGGCCATTGCAATGGCGTCCTGTGCATATCCCTGCACAGGAATACATAAAGGCAGTCCTTGAGTTCAGGTGAAATGTATGAAGTCATGGACCCATGCCGGGTGGCCAGGTTAAGCGCCAGTGTAATTATTTAAACTCCTGTGAGGATTCCATTAAACAATTCTGTTGGTTCAGCTTACAGACAATTTCTGTGGTGCTTTATTCACTGCACCACTCACTACAAATGTCAATTAGTTCTTCAGACTTCCAACAATGCCAGAAATACTCATCGGATCAACTGGCATCCGTAGAGAAATATGAGCTTTCATCAAAATTGGTTCTGCGAGGTGAAAGGTCATTAACATGAAATCTTAGGCCTCACAAGAGAATACAAATGCTGGAACCTGGAGCAAAAAAAAATCAGCTGGAGGAAGTCTGCATCCTCAGTGGGAGAAAGTAAATGGTCAATGTTTTGTTCCTGTACCTTTCATACTGCTTCACCTGCTGAGTTCTTCCAGCACATTGTTTTTTCAGCCTGAAATCTTAGCCTTGTTTCCTTCACACAGATGCACCATTTAAACCAGTGGTTCTCAACCTTTCTCTTTCCACTCACATCCCATTTTAAGTAATCCCTATGCCATCGGTGCTCTGTGATCAGTAAGGGATTGCTTAAGGTGAGATGTGGGTGGAAGGAAAAAGTTTGAGATCCACTGGGTTTTGATCATCCCTCATTGACTCGTTATGTGCACAGTTTCATATCTCTAAAGGAAATGAGCCAATGACAGGAACAATTGGGATGTGAGTGGGAAGGGAAGGTTGAGAATCACTGCTCTAGACCCAATTGTTCCTGAAATATTTTGCTTGAGAAAAATTGTCATTGGCCCATTTCCTTTGGAGTCCTGAAACCGTGCACATAACGAGTCAATGAGGGATGATTAAAACAGTGGTTCTCAACCTTCCCTTCCCACCCACTTCGCACCTTAAGTAATCCCTTACTAATCACAGAGCACAAGTGGCATAGGGAATACTTAAAGTGGTCTGTGAGTGGAAATAAAAAGGTTGAGAACCATGGAATTAAACAGAGGATCACCCATTTAGCTTCTGAGAATATTTCCACTTGTTGCTATGACAATTCTATAAAATGATGTTATTTCAGTTCTGTAAGGGGAGCGTTGCCTCCAGTGAAGGAACTGTTCTTACCTCCAAGTCTGCACAGAGCAATTGCAAGCATGTTAAGCCTGGCAGATTTGCGGGCATTCTCTTTGCAACATTCCTGGATCATTGGGATCTCTTCTGGGGAAGGTCGGACCTGTACAAAAGGGATGGACTCCACTTGAACTGGAGGGGGACCAATGTGCTGGCAAGCAGATTTGCTAGAGCTGTGGGGGAAAGTTTAAACTAGTTTGGCAGGGGGGTGGGGAACGGAGTGTGAGAGCAGTGTCAAGGGAGCATGGCCACCTAGATAAGAATAAAAACGATAACAAAGGTAGGATAGAGATTAGGGTAGAAGGTAGAAAAGAGAATATATGTGAGGGTCATTCTCTGAAATGCATATATTTTAATGCAAGAAGCATAGTGAACAAGGTAGATGAGCTTAGAGCATGGACAGATACTTGGGGTCACGGTATTGTGGCAATTAGTGAGACCTGGCTACAAGAGGGGCAGGACTGGCAACTTAACGTTCCAGGATGCATTTGTTTTAGATGTGATAGATCAGGGGGTAAAAAAGGGGGAGGAGTTTCTCTGCTTGTTAAGGAGGACATTACTGCCGTGAGATGGCAAGATGGTCTGGAGGGATCATCCAATGAGGCTGTTTGGGTGGAAATGAGGGGTGAAAGAGGCATGAGGGTGCTAATAGGAGTGTATTACAGACCACCAAATGGGTCAAGAAAACTAGAGCAACAAATGTGTAGAGAGATAACATATATGTGTGAGAATCATAAGGTAGTGATCATGGGAGATTTTAACTTCCCTCACAACATTGGGATACCCATACAGTTAGAGGGCTGGATGGACTAGAGTTCGTTAAATGTGTTCAAGATTGTTTTCTGAATCAATTAGTAGAAGAACCGACTCGGGACAGTGTAAAAACTGGATCTCCTGTTAGGGAACGAGCTAGGTCAGGTATCAGACATTAATGTTGGAGATCCAATTGGGTCTAGTGATCATAATTCTGTTAGTTTTAAGGTAGTTTTAGGGAAGAGCAAGGAAGGGCCTAAAGTTGAGTTTATGGATTGGAGAAGAGCAAATTTTGAAGGAATAAGAAGGGATTTGGGGAATATTGAGTGGGACAGGATATTTTCAGGTGAGGGTGTAAATGAAAAATGGAGGATATTCAAAAAAGAAATTTTGAGGGTACAGAGTAGTTATGTCCCAGTGAGGATCAAAGGAAAGGCTGGAAGTCATAGGGAGGCTTGATTTTCGAGGAATATTGGAAATTAGGTTAGGAGAAAAAGGGAGGTGTACAAGAGGTATAAAGAGCAGGGAGCTGAGAAGTTGAAGGAGGACTACAAGGAGTGTACAAGGAATCTTAAGAAAGAAATTAGAAAGGCCAAAAAAAGGCATGAAGAGGCTTTGGCACACAGAGTAAAAATAAATCAAAAGGGTTTCTATAAATACATTAAAAGTAAAAGATTAGTGAGGGATAAAATTGGACCCCTTGTAGATAGTGAGGGTAGGCTGAGTGAGAAGTCAGAGGAAATGGGGGAAATTTTGAATGATTTCTTTGCCTCGGTATTCACTAGGGAAAAAAATATTGAACCAGTTGAAGTAAAGAAAAATAGTGGGGAGGTCATGAAGCATATAAGGATAACTGAGGAGGTAGTGATGGCTGTGTTAAAAAAGATAAAGGTGGATAAATCTCCCAGACCGGACAAAATATTCCCAAGGACACTCAGGGAGGCTTGTGGACAGATAGTGGGGCCATTAACAGAGATATTTAGGTTGTCACTGGTCACGGGGGTAGTGCCAAAGGATTGGAGGGTGGCGTATGTGGTTCCGCTGTTTAAGAAAGGGTCCAAATGTAAACCTGGGAATTATAGGACTGTGCGTCTGACGTCTGTGGTGGGTAAGTTGATGGAAAGTGTTCTGAGGGATGGTATTTACAAATATTTGGAGGTATAGGGATTGATAGGGAGTAATCAGCATGGTTTTGTCAGGGGTAGATCATGCTTGACAAACCTGATGGAGTTCTTCGAGGGGGTTACCAAAAAGGTTGATGAAGGGAAAGCTGTGGATGTTGTCTAGTTAGACTTTAGTAAAGCTTTTGACAAAGTTCCCCACAGGAGGTTAGGAAAAAAGGTGGAGGCATTAGGTATAAATGAGGAGGTAATGAAATGGATTCAGCAATGGTTGGATGGGAGGTGTCAGAGAGTAGTGGTAGAAAATTGTTTGTCCAATTGGAGGCCGGAGACTAGTGGAGTTCCTCAGGGATCGGTCCTCAGTCCACTATTGTTTGTTATATATATTAACGATCTGGAAGTAGGGGTGGAGAATTGGATAAGCAAGTTTGCGGATGATACAAAGATTGGTGGTGTTGTGGACAGTGAGGAAGATTACTGTAGATTAAAAGGTGATTTAGGAAGGCTGGAAATGTGGGCTGAGAAATGGCTGATGGAATTTAATACAGATAAGTGTGAGGTGTTACATTTTGGAAAGGAAAATCTAAATAGGTCATATGCATTAAATGGTAGGCTATTGAGATGTGCAGAGCAACAAAGTGATTTAGGAGTTGAGGTAAATAGTACCCTCAAGGCTGATACTCATGTAGATGGTGTGGTGAAGAAGGCATTTGGAATGTTGGCCTTCATAAATCAGAGTATTGAATTCAAGAGTAGGGAGGTTATGATGAAATTGTACAAGGCATTGGTGAGGCCAAATTTGGAGTACTGCATACAGTTTTGGTCACCAAATTATAGGAAAGATATAAACAAAATAGAGAGAGTGCAGAGAAGGTTCACGAGAATGTTGACAGGATTTCAAGGTTTGAGTTACAGGGAAAGGTTGTGCAGACTGGGGCTTTTTTCTTTGGAGCGTAGAAGATTGAGAGGGGACTTGATAGAGGTGTTTAAGATTTTAAAAGGGACAGACAGAGTAAACATGGATAGGCTTTTTCAATTAAGAGAGGGGGAGATTCAAACTAGAGGGCATGGTTTAAGATTGAAGGGGAAAAATTATAAGGGGAACATGAGGGGAAATTTCTTTACGCAAAGGGTGGTAGGGATGTGGAATGAGCTTCCGGCAGACGTGGTTGAGGTGGGATCATTGGTTACATTTAAGGAAAGACTGGATAGTTACATGGATAGGAGAGGACTGGAGGGGTATGGACCGGGTGCTGGTCAGTGGGACTAGGAGGATGGGAATTTGTTACGGCATGGACTAGTAGGGCTGAACTGGCCTGTTCTGTGCTGTAAGTGGTTATATGGTTATATGGTTATATGATTAACTGGAAGATTGATCTGAGAGCACAGAAGTTCAAACTGTGCAAAATGAGCAGAAGAGCAGACAGAGGGATCTGAACAGGGGACGGCCTTTTCCATTTTCCACAGCAGTTGGCAACCAGAAACTCAACACAGGGCAATAACCCTTCAGAAAGGATGCCCTGATGGGTTGGGGGTGGGGGGGGGGAAGAAAGTAAGAAGCTAGGAAGCAATGTACCCTGATAGGAGGGTGTGAAATGTAGATCGCAGAATGAAGGGAAGGGGGTGGGGAGCAAGAGGAAGTTGACAGGCTGGAAAGGGGAAAGAGAAGGAATGCCAAAATTGAAACTGCATCCACCATTTCCACTGGCAGCTTATTCCACCCTCTCACAACCCTCTCATGAAAGAAGTTTACCCCTAATATTCCCCTTAAACATTTCCCCTTTCACCCTCAGTCCATTACCTCTTCTTATCTTACATAACCTCGGTGAGAAAAGAAAAGCCTGCTTGTATTTACCTTTCCAGACCCTTCATAATTTTGAATAATCTTGGCAGAGACTAGCATTATCCAGCATGAAAGAGGTAGTAAATATTTGGACTTCTCCCGGTGGTTCTCAACCCTTTTTCTGTCCAGTCACATATCACTTTTAAGTATTCCCTATAAAGGTTAAAACCTTGTGTTTTTAAACTCTTAGTTAATTTTGTGTCTGTCTCTTTAAGAGAACTATTGTTTGTAGTGTTAGCATATTGACTATGATGTAATATGTTGTAATATCCACCCAGGCTAAGTGCTTGCTCTTTTTCTACAAGATGTGAAGGAAGCACGAGCACGAGAAATTTTTTTTTTAAATTTCTGCATCTCTTTAAAAGCTTTTGTATCTCTTTAAGCCAGTATTGCAATATATCTTTTGTATCTCTCATACAGTAAATGCTTTGTTATTCGTTGGTATGAAAGTCTTGTGCTGAAACTATGCAAAATATTTATCTGTTGTCTCAATGAATTAAACTACATAAAGTAACAGCCACAGAGTTTGATTTGTTGGATTAAAGAGATCAAAATTTGGGATATCGCAGCCCACACTTTGGAAGATGATACCTTGAAATTAGGAGATATTAGAATAAGGAATGTGTCATCTATATTCCCTATGCCATCAGTGCTCTGTGATCAGTAAGGGGTTGCTTAAGGTGGTATATGGGTGGAAAGAAAAAGTTTGAAAACCACTGTTTTGATTGTCCCTCATTGACTCGTTATGTGCAGGGTTTCAGAACTCCAAAGGAAATGGACCAATGACAATTTTTTCTCAAACAGAATATTTCAATGACAATTGGGTCTAGAGCAGTGATTCCTTTCCCACTCACACACCACCTTAAGCAATCCCTTATTGATCACAGAGCACCGATGGCATAGGGATTATTTAAAGTGGGATGTGAGTGGAAAGAAAAAGCTCGAGAATCACTGCTGTAGGAAGTGAGAACAGGTATATTTTGTGAGAGTGGTGCTGTTCGGGCAGTGCTGTTTTTTGGTTTACTGTGTACTGGGCTGGGAGAGATGGTTAAGAATAAGGATATAAATGCTGAAGATGATTCAAAGCCTTACTTACATTGGTGTCCATCTGTCAATTGTATATAATAGTTTAAAAAATCATGGTCCATCTGCATCCCTGATGATAGTTTCTCCATGATCTGAGTGATTACGGTGAGATCTGGCTTCCTCGTACAATTTTCAGAACTCTACTCAATGAGATACAATTATTACTCCTTTGGTAAACTGTTGTAGTAACTGGAAATGCTTTTTGTCAACATGCTTTTCCAACCAAGGAAATTAACTGGTCATTTGCCCAGCTGACAGTGTAGAAAATGTTTGCCTAGTGTATTTGCTTTTATTGAAACCACTAACTGTAATTAAGTAATTCAATGAATGCACAAAGTAACATGATCTTTTAGTATCAAGATTAAGTTTCAGTTTAAGATGGGCTTGATCAGGCAGCTCAGCATCTGTCTGGTAAATGTACAATATACAAAAGGGGCAGGCCTCGCAGCATTCAGAAGTAAAGGCATGTAAACCAACATTTCAGGTCTGAGCCCTTCGTCAGGGTGCAAGCAAAAAAATCTGGCAGGCACCTAAATAAAAGGATGGGGGTAGGAGAGGAGAGGGGAGGAGCACAGGCCAACAGACAAGAGATGGATGGGGTGGAAGGACAGATGAGGAAAGAAAATCCGAGAAATGTTGGGGGAATGGGCAGCTCTCTTAATGGAAAGGGAAGGGGGTTGGGAGGTGGACGACAGTAGGGATAGGGAACTGTTGCACCTCAATAAATCAATAAACATTTTATCATTTCTCAATGCTTTGGATAGTCCATGGACATTGAGGCAAAGTAAAAGTTATAACCGGCTTTGGAGATCATCAGGATTGAATAGGGTAAATTAGGTAGCAAAGCAACTTCCACAACCTTTCCTTGATTGACTTTCCTGGGAATCTCCTCGATAAACTCTAAAAGATTTGCCATGCACAAAGCCATGCTAACTATTCATAATCAGTCCCCGAGTATCCAATAGTTTAACCACTACTGATGTCAGGATCAGTGGCCTATAATATCCTGTTTTTTTTTAAACCTTTTTAAACAATGGAATAATATGAGCTTCCCTCCAATCCTCCAGCACCCCACCCATGGCTAATGACATATTAAATACTTCTGCCAGAGCCCCTGCAATTTCTACACCAGCTTCCCTCAAGGTCCAATGGAAAATCTTGTCAGACCCCAAGGATTTATCCACCCTTATTTGCTTTATGGCAGCAAGCACCTCCTCTCTTTAATCTGTGCGGGTTCCATGTCCTCACTGCTTGTTTTTCTCACTTCCCACAAATCTGTGCCCATTTCCTGAGTGAGTACTGATGAAAAAAAATTAAGATCTCCCCCATCTCGTTTGGTTCCAAACAAAGCCGACCATTCTGATCTTCAAGGGGACCAATTTTATCCCTTGCTATCCTTTCATTCTTAATATACCTTTGGAGATCTTTAGGATTTTCCTTCACATTGTCTGCCAAAACAACCTCGCGTCTTCCAAATTAATCTTCCTGATTTGTTTCTTGAGGTTCTTCTTGCATTTTTTATACTCTTCATTTGCTCCATGTTGCCGATACCTGTTATACCTCTCTCTCTTCTGCTGAACCAGATCCCCAATATCCCTTAAAAACCAAGGTTTCCTATACCTTCTAACCTTGTCTTTATCCTGACAGGAACATACAAACTCTGTACTCTCAAAATTTCACCTTCCAAGGTCTTACACTTACCTCGCACATCCCTGCCTGAAAACAACCTATTCCAATCCATGCATTTCAGATCCTTCCTCATTTCTTCAAAATTGGCCTTTTTCCAATTTAGAATCTCAACCCAAGGCCCAGACCTATCCTGCTCCATAAGTAACTTGAAACTAATGGCATTATGATCACTGGACCCAAAATGTTCTCCTACACATACTTCTGTCATCTGTCCTGTCTCGTTCCCTAATAGGAGATCCAGTATTGCAGTCACTCTAGTTGGTACCTCTATATATTGATTTAGAAAAACTCTCCTGAGCACATTTGAGAAACTCCAAGCCATCCAGCTCTTTTGCAGAATGGGAGTCCCAGTCAATATGTGGAAAATTAAAATTTCCTATTATCACAACCTTAAACTGTCTGCTATCTCTCTATAGATTTGGCTCCTCCAATTCTTGTTGACTCACTCTTCCACCCCATTAGGCATCTCCTGCCATAATTACAGCAAGTGAAACACATCTCCTCCCTCACCTCTACCCAGGGCCACAGACGAAGTGAGGCAGAGCTTTATATGGACATGATCCATTCTGATCTCCTGCTTTTGGGGAGCCCGATGTGGCTTCATTGACATCAGTGAGACCAAACACAGACTGGGTGACCTCTTCACCGAGCACCCTAGTTCTGTGCGTAGATCTAAACTTGATTTTCCTCCAGCCAACCATTTCAACTCTTCCAAACATTCTTACAGTATCTTTCTTCAGACTTGTCCATTGCTAGAGTGAGACTAAATATAGATTTGAGGAACTACGCATCATATTCCTCCAGGACAGCCTTAAACCGACTTGCAGGAACATTGATTTTTCCAATTTAAGGTTGAGGATTCCTACATCTGATTCGTCTGTTTCCATTGGTGGCTTTGTTAGCACAGTGGTAAGCGCAACGCCATTATGGTGCTAGAGATCGGGACTGGGGTTCGAATTCTGAAAGGAATTTGGATGTCTTGCTGTGCTTCGTGGGTTTTCTTTGGAGGCTTTGGTTTTCTCCCACCGATCAAAAAGTACCGGGGTGGGTGGGGGTGGGGGGGGGGGTTGTAGGTTAATTTGGTCTAAATGGGCAGCATGTCCTCCTGGGCCGAGATGGCCTGTAACTGTGTTGTACGTCTAAATTTATTTTTTTTAAATCTCTTCTTTACCTACTCCAATACTTATTTTTTTATTTCTCACTCTCTCTCTGACTTTTCTTTCTTTAATTTTTAATATTAACATACAGCATGGTAACAGGCCCTTTCAGCCCACATCCAATTACACCCCATTAACCTACACCCCCAGTTCATTTCAAATGATGGGAGGAAATTGGAGCCCCCGGGGAAAACCCACAAACACAGGGAGAATGTACAAACTCTTTACAGACAGCGCAGGATTTGAACCTGGTCCCAATCGCTGGTGCTGTAAAGGCATTGCGCTAACACACAAACCGTGCTGCTCCCATTTCTAATGGACTCTCTCTCTACCAGTCACTCCACCTCTCACATCTTCTGTCCTCTACTCCATGACCTCTGCAACCCTACCTCAGCTTCTTTCCCCCTCTATATATGTAAATTTACCTATTCTACCTTCGTCTTAAAGATCCCGACCTGAAACATTGACTGCCTATTTGCATCACTGTCTGGTATGGAGGTACCAACTCTCAGGACAAGAATAAACTCCAGAGGGTTGTTAACTCGGCCTGCGACATCACAGGCACCAGACTTCACTCCATCGAGCATATCTACATGAGGAAGTGTCATAAAAAAGCAACCTCTATCCTCACAGACCCCCAGCACCCAGGCCGTGCTCACTTCACTCTGCTACCATCAGGGAAAAGGTACAGGGGCCTAAAGATGAGCACTCAGCGGCACAAGGACAGCTTCTTCCCCGCTGCCATCAGATTCCTGAATCATCATAGGCACGGCCTCACTTTTTGCCCACTGTTTCAGTTACTATTTTATTTTATAGTATTGATGTAAGATGATTATAATATGAATGTTTACGCTATGACGCTGCCGCAAAACAGCAAATTTCATGACTTGT
Organism: Narcine bancroftii; assembly: GCF_036971445.1. Taxonomy (NCBI): domain Eukaryota; kingdom Metazoa; phylum Chordata; class Chondrichthyes; order Torpediniformes; family Narcinidae; genus Narcine; species Narcine bancroftii. Next base: position 118,254,629 of record NC_091470.1, on the reverse strand, counting down.
TCATGACAATAAATCCTGATTCTGAGTCTCTCTTTCTTTTAAAATATTTTTATTGATTTTAATAGAAAAAAACCCTTTATACATTATTTCTAACTGATTACATAATTCAATTCAATTCAAAACATATGCACAACATTTATAAACTATAATACAGAATATAAACCCTGATTATCGGGCAACATATCTTGGTCAAAATCTCAGATTCTGATGTTAAACAGAAAATAAAAAGATAGAATTAAGAATCCCATTTAGGGACTCTAAACCTTCATCCTATTTTATAATGTAATCATTATTAATTGTCTACTAGAGCCTGGTTTTCTCTAGAAATAAAAAAAAGAGAAACAATACCACCCCCACCCCCAACTCATCCTACCCCTCCCACTAAACAAGATTAACCTGCATCTAGTAAGTAGATATGAATCGAATTGCGACTCTCAAACATCAGACAGGGAATCCTCAGAGCTTTCACACAACTAAATCTTCAAGTTGTGATAGAAATCCATGAATGGGTCCCACATCTCGTCAAATTCAACCTTGACATCATCTAATTTTCTCCAAACACAAGTAAAACATAATATCATGTAAATGTGTAAGTGAAGAATTCTCTTTCCATTCCATCAGAATTGCTTGTCTGGCTATCAACAAGGTTTAAAAGCTCGGATTCATTTTTGGGTTGAAGCCAAGGATGTAACTTCTTCTTGAGGGAAGCCAAACAAAGCAATTACAGTTCTAATTTGATCTTAAGAATCACTGATTAAAGTTTGGAAAATTTGTTTCCAAAATTAATCTAATTTGGCGCACTCCCAAAACATATGAATCAGTGAAGCTTCAAAGACTTTACATTTATCACATAGTTCAGGGTTTCCTAACCCCTTGGGGGTGTGAGATAGCATTCCAGGGGGTGCGAGATAACATTTCAGTTTTTTTAATAAATCCATACTCCTTCAATTTGGATAATATGTCGGATGATGAAAAGCTGAAGGAAGATCTTATTGAACTGCGCACAAATTTGCAGTTTGAAAGCAAAACTTTGGAACAATATTGGTGTTCGGCAATGGACATGTTTCCAAGACTTTGTGAAAAAGCACTAACTGCGCTCTTCCCCTTCGCGAGTCTGGATTTAGTGCCCTTTTGTCAATCAAGACAAAATCTAGAAATCACTTGGGTGCACAGGCAGACGTGCGGATTGCTATCAGCCACAAGGTGCCACATTTTAAAAAACTCAAGCAATAAGAGTCATTAAATTTAAATTGGCTTATGAACATTTGAACATTAGTTCTTTAATTTTTTTAAAGAAATTTCATGCATGGAGGAAAATTTAATTTTTTTGTCGGGTTTATGCAACTTTTAATTTGTTGTAATATTTTTTATATTCCATATGTTTCATTTTTGTTTATAGATTATTAAAAATTGATTATATAATTTTGTTTTGGTCAACTTCACCTTTATTCTTAAATAAATTATTACTTTAAGGGGTGCAAGAACATATTAAAATTTTTTAGGGGTGCGGGGCATAAAAAAGGTTGGGAACCACTGACATAGTGGATCAATATCAGAATAAAAACAAGATAATTTGACATAAAGAAATGAAATATCTTGAATTGATAAGAGCTGTCATACTATCAAAGCATAAATTTGAGCATAGAAGGACCAGATCCAAGAAAATTTTTTACTGAATGGATTCCACGAGTGTTAGGACAGGATAAATTCCCTGAAGGTTTAATACTGGAACGTGCTCATAGAGTTTTAAGAAGAAAATCTTTTTCAGGACAGAATCCAAGACCTGTTCTGATCCGTTGTTTAAACTATTGTGACAGAGAGACAATTTTACGTACGGCTATTAGAAATGCCCAGCAAAATAGATCTCCTTTGATGGTTCAGAATAATCCTGTTTTCTTCTATCAAGATTTGAGTCAAGAAATTATGTTTCAACGACGCGAATTTAATTCTGTGAAAGAACGGTTGTGGAAAAAAAGACATAAGGCAACATTCAGGTATCCTGCGGTACTGAAGATTTTTCAGGATGGAAATCAGCCAAAGTTCTTTGACAATCCTAAAGAGGTTAAGGACTTTGCTCAGTCTCTACCAATCATGCAGTTTCAGGAACGATGTAGTCCTTCAAGGTCTCCAAAGAGAGTAGAGATGTAAGGTGGGATCCAGATTTTTAAAAGCAATGGAAGCAATGGTGACCGAAGTGGTAACGTTGATTTAAAAAAATAAATCTTTTATCATTTTTTTTTGAGAAGAGTTTAAGTAGTTTAAATAATGATGATAGTTTAATGAAATGGGAGTTGGGAGAGGGAACTGGGTGGGCACTAGTTTCCAGAAGTCATCAGCTACCTGTGAGTTATCTCACACCCAATATTTTGGGGGAGTTACCGCTTTGGGCGATTTAAACAGGAGGAGGTAGTCGTGACCTCCAACCTGTTTTTTTTCTTTTTAATTTTTGTGTTAAGAAGTTAAGGTTTATTTGAATTATTTTTTTTGAAATAAATAATTTTTTTTAACTCTTTTTGTTTTCTGATTGTAATTGAGAGGGAATTAGGAGGTTTTTTTTCTCTCCTTTTTTTTCTCTCTTTTTTTGGGGGGGGGTTCTCTTTTTTCTCTCTTTTTTAAGAGGATGATGTCATAGAAGATAATAAGTCAAAAATTGAGGATGTTGAATTAGATGAAGAGGAAGATGAGGGGAAAGGTGATAAGAAGAAAAAGAAGAAAATCAAGTACAAATACATTGAGGGAGATGAGTTTAATAAAATTAAGTTAATTTCGATAGAGAATTTTGAAGATGTTATAAATGAAGAATATGGAGAATTTTATAAGAGTTTGAACTTTTTTTCTTTTTTTATATAAGGGGAGGGGAAGGGAATAAAAAGTTTATCTGATTGTTTTTCTAAGGGATGTTTTTGTTCTCTCGATGAATTATAAAGGAAACGGTATTAATGAAAATTCTGTATTTATGTATTATTAATTATGATTTTTTTGTATAAAAGATATGTGGTTGATATATGATTTTAATATTTGAACATAGTTTTAAAGTGGATTTCATTTGTTAAATACATGTATTATGTTTGATTTAAATATATGTTTAAGGGTATTATTTTAGTATTGATATTTTTTTTGTTGTTAGTAATTTTTGTTTTTGTTGTTAAGTTTTATCCTTTTTTTTGTAAGTGGGGTTTTTTCTATTTTATTTACAACATTGTTAATTAATTCTTCACTCTTTATTTTGGGGGGGAGGGTTGGACTAATTTTAAATTAGACGATTAATGTTGTGTTATAATTATTGGGGGGGTTAATTTGTGTAGTTTAATGATGTAGTATTCTAATTTTTATTATCTTATTTTTTATTATTTCTTTAAATGTAATTTTTATTTTATTCATGTCATAAAATTTTAAATAACCTTTTAAAAAAAAGCATAAATTTGACCAGTATTGTTGATCAATTACAATGCCCAAATCCAATTCTTGAGATCTATTTCTGGGCTTTGATCTTAAAGCAGGAAATACACAGTAGAAATAAATTTAGTTGCATTGCCCTTTTGAATTATGTCTGTGCACATTGGTAGGGCCAATGATGGACCCAACTTATCCATTAACAAAATGATTGGAATTGGAGACAGCAGAAGTTTCTGTTAGTCAAATTATATTTATGTTCTAGTTTCTCAAAAGCCATGAGTTGCATCTGTTGATTGTAACAATCCTCAATACACCTGAAACATTTTGGTACCAGGTGTTTAAAGTTTTATTCCCCCATTTTATGGATATTATATTATTTTGGAATAAAATCATCTTTTACTGCCAGAAATTGTTTGATCTTGTCCAAGACATAAAATACATGCCTCAATAGAAGATTATTTGTTCTTTTTCTCCTGATTAATTTAGAGTTCCATTTATGTACAAATTCTGCTGCTATCTCTTCCCCAACCAAGTGCAAACCAATTGTAACCCAGGAAGGAGTGGCCATCTGATTAAAAAAGGAAGCAACAAATCCAGTTTGTGCCGCTAAATAATATTTCTTAAAATCAGGTCATTTTAGCCCTCTCAATTTGTAATCCCAGGTCAGTTTTTCCATGAAGATTCTAGATATCTTGCCTAATCTTAAAATTAAATGAACATGTCCATTTAACAATTGAAAAAGATAATGAAGCTTCGGCTTTATTTTCATTTTAATACAATTGACTCTGCCCAACAATATGATAGACAGATTCATCCATTTATGTAGGTACTCCTCAATTTTCCACAGCAAGGGGAGATAATTAAGTTTATATAAATCCTTTAAATTACTATTAAATTTGATCCCCAAATATTTCATTTCTGTATTAACCCAATTAAGGAGACAGTGATGTTGATATTGAGTATTGTCTGTGTTAGCTCAAGGTAACATTTCACTTTTGTTCCAATTTATTTTATAACCAGAGACTATACTGTAATTATCCAATACAGTATTTTTTTTGAATATTTTATTTATAGTTTTCTATGTTTAGACTCAACAGTTTACAACTTTGTCAGCAGTAGTTACAAATATGTACCATTTGCAACTTATCCATATCCAATCTATGCAAGTTTTCAATCGAGCCCTTTCTCCCATACCATTCCCTGAACATCAAAAACGTAACACATAAACAACCAAATATGAAAATTAAGACATTAAAACATCCATAACATGGGAAAAAATCATATTGGGGAGTTATAAGTCTGGCCTTATCCAATACAGTCTTGAGCCTAATCAACCCGGCTGGGTCAGCAAAATATATTAGATAATATATTAGATTATTATCTGCAAATAAATTAATTTTATATTCTTCCTGGTAAATGCTAGTAATAATAGTAAATTGGAAATCTCAAATCTGTATTTTAGGTGTGGCATAGATTTTATACATTCTTCCTGGTCATGCATGAAATGAAGACCTTTTTAGATAAATTTTGGGGGAAATATGAATAAAAATTATGGCAATGGACTTCCCTCTAGATTCGCAATTGTTCCTTTTGGGGAATTTGTTATGAATGTTAACTAGGCAAAAAGTAAATCCAAATTTATTAAAATCACTTTGGCAATAAGCAGGAAATGTCTAGAGGCAACACAGAAATCCTATTCCCTCTGACAGATTGATCATCGGAATATGGAAATGCAAAGTTGTATACCCCTGGAGAAAATTACTTATAATCTTCAAAATGAATATAACATGTTCATAGATATTTTGCAGCCTTATTTGAATTATTTAAATACCCATATAGTTTCATCTGTTTATTAAATATTTTCATCTCTTATTAGTAATCTAACATTTTTACTTTTATTTATTTTTTGATTGTATTAAATGTTTCCCCTTTTTCATTTTTCTCTCTCTCCATCCGCTGATCCTTTTCATTTCTCTTAAGATACGAACAGGCTATTTCTAGGCTCAATCTCTTTCCTTAAGAACTAAATGAAATATAGCAAAAAGAAATGAGATAATTTGAATCTGGAAGAGATGTTGATTCTGAAAGAAGTTCGTATGATGTTCTGACCTGTATTCATGACATTCTGCAGCTTCTAATCTTGAGCAGAGCTGCTCCCGTACCATGCTGTGATGCATCAGCAAGTATGCTTTCAATGGTTCTTCTGCACCTGTTTATTCATTTATCTATATTATATTAGCATCAAAGCAATTGGTGTATCCTTTCTATTTAGGTTTTCCTGAAACTGGTGGTAATGAACGTAAATGCTCCAAATCTCACCAGCCTAGTTATGATAACATTCCAGAATTCTGTATTTAAAAGGCTCGTCTTGGACAGCATAAAAGCAGCAGTACACTCCCCATGCAGCTACTGTGACAGATGGTGACACTGGTCTAGTGTAGAGAGATCATTCGCAGGAACTCCAAGTTCAATTTTTTTTCTCGGCTTACAAAAGAATTCCTTCTCACCTTCAGACTGGCAGTAAATGAAATGCTCCCTGCCCACACAAAGTTGACGTTGTTCAAGGCAACTGTTATTCAGACTCGTATGTTTTCCATGTTTTTTTTCTGCCTTTTATGGCAATTTTTCTGTGGTTTTGGCTACTTGTCCAAATGGCCTGTTGGCAGATCTGAGTGAACAACTCCAGGCTGCATTGGCAAGGGCAGGACTGAAAGTTGAAGTCAATCCTCCCCCCTACCTGGCATTCACTTACATTTGGCAGACCTCCACTTTTGTCTCCAGAGACATTGCACTGCGTTTCCTTCTTGGCAGCAACTATCTATGAATGAAGACCACATAGGAACCCTGGGCCACTTTACATGGAGCACCTGGAACAAATATTTGCTGAATTTGGAGGTGGCGTGAAGGGGTGGGATGGGGGTGGTGGTGTTCATGTGAATTTTGATGAGATTTCTCATCAATAAATTGCGCACTGTTTAGAATGCATTTTTCTTTCAATATTTTTATTAACTGAAATTTCACATCCAAAAATACAGAGTGGGTAGAAAGAAAAAGTTTGAAAACCACTGTTTTAATTGTCCCTCATTGACTCGTTATGTGCACTGTTTCAGAACTCCAAAGGAAATGGGCCAATGACAATTTTGCTCAAGCAAAATATTTCAGTAACAATTGGGTTTAGAGCAGTGATTCTCAGCCTTCCCTTCCCACCCACATCCCACCTTAAGCAACCCCTTACTAATCATAGGGCACCGATGGCAAAGGGGGATGTGAGTGGAAAGAAAATGGTTGAGAACCACTGATATAAACCCACTACCAAGAAAGAAGTTATTTGGCCAAAAAAAGGAAGCCAGAAATCTTCTCAGAGTGATAAATTACCTCATTAGTCAACAGTTCTACCTTCATAACAAATCAAAGATTATAAAAGATATTCAAAAAGGGTCCCCACAGTGTTTGAAAATTTACATTAAAATTGGAAATTGAGCAACTAATCTTCTCTAAATTTAAACATGACATGATGTCACGTAGCTGTTGACATGATGAGGTGGGGTAATGTCCCTCCATCTGAGCAACACCACTCCCCTAGCATTAAGAGAAATAAAAGCTAATACATGAAGCTCAGATGGCGTTAATGTTATGTCACTCTCTCCAACGATACCAAATAGAGAATACTTTTAGCATGATGAGGCCATACAAGTTTATGGCCTTGTGACAGAGTATATGAAAATGGTTCTGGGAGATAAAGGTTTGTTAGGGTAGGTCACATGCAAACACCTTAAAACGGATCTTATTTGAAATACTGGAGATATAGTGGCTTCTCACACCTTTTTGCAAGAGCTTTGTTCCAAAAAAATGTCCCTAAATGGGTTCTTGTTTACCCAAAAGCAACAGATGAAAGAATGCTGGCTCCTATTGTCTGCAGGATATTTGCTGTTGTAAGAGGGCCATGTGGTTTTGCAAGGAGAGAGAGTCTAACAGGCTTTGTCTCAGTCTCAGTGTGTGAGAGAGAGAGGGAGAGAGAAGCAGAGCTCAGTGTCAGCCAGCAGAAGTTTCTGGGGCTGAAACAGGACAAGCTGGCAAGCTTTTGGAAGACAGTCTGGTTGAAGCCCTTGTGGTTCATGCAAGAGGAGATGACTGGCTGTCTAATGTTTCACTTGGAATAAGAAAAACAGAAAGGAACTCTGTGATGACCTGAAAGAAAAGGTAACCATCTGGAGAACCCTGATGGGGCAAATTTTGTCAGCAAGACACTGAGGTGACTGATGGAAGTACATCAGTTGTGGATGTCCTGGAAAAACACATTTCTCTCTGAAAACCGACAAGAACCTTCCTGAGCAGTAACCATTTACCTTTCAAGCACCAAAGCCTGGTGAACACTATACATGTTAAATTCTGTGCACAGTATAAGAATTGCCTGCAACCAGTGAACTTGGTGGAAAGAGAAGTGGGATTGGACTGTGAACCAAATAACTTTTCTGAACTTACACACACATTACACATACATGGGCTTAGAATTAGAAGGGGGTTAAGTTAGGTAAAGTAAATTAATAGTGGTAAGTTAAAGTGTAATTCTGTTTACATGTTTAAAGATAATCAAAATCAACTTTTGTTTAAGTAACCATTTGTCTTGATGAATATCTATTGCTGCTGGGTTTATGGGTCCTCTGGGCTCGTAACAACATTGTATGAACATATAATTTATTCAGTCCTGCAATTGGAATTGCTTTCTGGATTCATTAACAATCCCAACTACCAAAGCTAGCTTGTCAGTGTAAGGATTTCCAAAATGAGAAGGTGCATCCTCCAATGGGCCACCAGACTATTGAGAAGCCACCTTTTTAACACAAGAAGATGAGCATAGTGGCTAGCACAACATCTTTACAGCACCAGCGATCGGGACCGGGGTTCAAATCCCGTGCTATTGGTAAGGAGTTTGTACATTCTCTCTGTGTCTGCATGCATTTTTCCTGCATGCTCTGGTTTCTTCCCACCCTTCAAGAAAAAAAATGTACTGGGGGTGTAGGTTAATTGGGTGCAATTGGGTGGGACGGGCTCGTGGGCCAAAAGGGCCACCTGGTAGATTGAAATTGCTCCCTCTACAATTCCTGACTGTTAGCAGGACCTGCAAAGATTAAAGGATGCGTTTGAGATTGGGGAGAAGAGGCATGGAATTGGCACTCTAGGGCAAATTTGAGAGTTACGTACTTCAATGAAGTATTGGACATCTGCTGCAGAAAGAAACTGTGAGCATTCTGGAAAATAAAATTGGCCAAAATTAAGAACATTGCTCTAGGGCAAGCATTTATACATATATCTTTGGCTTGGCTTCGCGGACGAAGATTTATGGAGGGGTAATGTCCACGTCAGCTGCAGGCACGTTTGTGGCTGACAAGTCCGATCCATATAATGCACAGTGTATAATACCTGGATATGTGAGCTACCAAGTAAGAAATATTTACTTGTGCTATTGACATTCTGCACTTATGAGCAGGTTCTTTATACAGTTCATGCCATCCATAAAAGTGTCATGTCTGTCCCATGTTCCATGATTTAAAACTAGAATCAATAAATTCTGTTTTGTGTGGGAGTACCTGCCTTAATGAATGCTCCATCATGGGTCTTCTTCAATGTTAATCTGTCAGTGACACACAAGAGACAGTTACAAGCTAACCAACACAGTGCTGAGGCTCCTCTGGTCGCTGTGGCCTCCGTTGGTCATGGTCGACCATGGGAACTGCGCTTCTGGTAGCCGGAGTGGCCTCTTCAGGGTGCAAGCCAGGACAGAGCTGATATGGAGATCCATCTGTTTACCTTAGGGTTTACTCCCAAAGACTTTCCCATATGCAGGTATAGCCACAAGGCAGTGGAGGTTTGAAATCGGAATTTTCCCTCTCCTCAGTGAGTTGCCATCCATGGTTAGCAATCCCATCCTCCCAGAACAACTGGTTTCAAGGCGCCAGTGCCTTTTGCCCCTTCTCTTGTCAGTGAGAATAGCTCCACTGGGCATAAGAACTGAACCACACGTGACGGCCATGAGTTGGACTTGGTTGTCAGAGGCTGTTGAGACATACGCCCTGAGGTGCATTTGTGTAGCAGTGGGAGTTTGTTCCCACTACCACCATTCATTTATGACAACCTTTAGAGCCTACCTCTGGTTGATCAGAGATTTAATTGTGGTGTTTGAAATGTGGATAGAATTAGGCTATGAAGATGGAAGCAATTGTAAATACTGGAACCTGGAGCAAAAATCAAACTGCTAGTGGAACTCCAATTCAACCTTATCCTACCAGAGATGCAGTGAGGGAGGCTCTTTTGTGAGCAATCCAGTAGCTATCTCGTATGTAGTACAAGGAAGACACAATACAGAAGTGCAGAGGCATTGAGAGATCAGCTGATACAGAGCAAAGGCAGCATAATTTTACTGTTTTTCCAATCTGGTAATGGAATGAAAGAAACTGTCCTTGAATCTGATGGCATGTGATCTCACAAACGTGAATCTTACTCTTGATGGAAGAGGAGTGAAGAGAGTTTGGCCAGTGTGAGGGGAGTCTTTTAATCTCAGCGGATCAAGCAGCATCTGTGGGGTAAGTGGAAGAACACACCTTTAGTCTCTTAGAAGGCTCTGTTCCCCCCCCCCCCCACTTCCCTCAACAACTGCTACAGGTGAAGGGGCCATGCCCTCTTTACACTATGGCCATCAGGAGCCTAAAAATGAGCTCTCAGAAGCACAAGGGCAGCTTCTTCTCTGCTGCCATCAGGTTCCTGAATGATCAATGAACCTGGCTTACTTTAACTTTTCGTGCACTTTTTTGTTTATTGTTGTAAGGTGGTTTATATGAATGTTTGCCCTGTGATGCTGCCATAAAACAATGAATTTTTTAACTTGTTCACGACAATAAATTCTGATTCAGATTCAGATATGGGCAAAGGTACACCATCGCCAGCATACTTACTGGAAGCATCAAGTTTGGTGCGGAAGCTGCTCCGCTCAAGATGAGAAGCTGCAGAAGGTGGTGAACATCATGCCAGATTTTCCCTCCTTGCCATGGATTTCATCAAAACCTCCCACTGCCTAGGAAAGGCAGACAAACATACTGAAGGATTCATCACTCCCTGGATACACTCCCTTTGCAAAGGTTGAAACCTTGTGCTTTTTTTTAACTCTTGTTAATTTTGTGCCTGTCTCTTTAGGAGAGTTGTTGATTGTAGTGTTACCATAGTGACTATGCTGTAATATCCACCAGACTAATGGCTTGCTCATGATTTAACAAGATGTGAAGGAAGCGTGAGCACGAAAAATCTTTCTTTGAATTTTTTTGTGTATCTCTTTAAATGTTATTGTTTGTTTTTAAAATTTGAGCTTCTTTATATATGTTTTATATCTCTATCATTGAACAGTAAATGCTTTGTTTATTCATCATTATGAAAGTCTTAATGCGAAGTTATGCAACGAATTAAAACTACAGAAAGCAGTAGCCACAAAGTTGGATTTATTGACCATCAGGGAGAAAGCTCTATCAAGCTAAAAGACTGGTTCCTGCCTGTAGTTATCAGGCTTTAATTTAATTTAATTTCGACATAGAGCACGGTAACAGGCAATTTCAGACCGTGAGTTCGTGCCACCCAATTTACACCCCATTAACCTACAGTATGTTTTGAAAGGTGGGAGGAAACCAGAGCTCCCGGGGAAAACTCACGGAGAAACGGGGAAAATGTACAAACTCCTTATAGACAGCACAGGATTCGAACCCCGGTCTGATCCCAATCACTGGTGCTGTAAAGGCATTGTGCTAACCGCTACGCCAACTGTGCCTGCTTGTGAATGAACCCTTTATAGTGGTTATCATGTTGTCCTTGCTTTGTATTAAGTTTTATTTCATTGCAACTCGAAACTCTGTAATTGTTCTCTTGACCTTCTAATTTATAGGCCCTAAGTACATTAGGTTTGTCCTGTCAAATTTGTCCATGACAAATTGTTCATGTGTTGTGTCAAACCTCTGCATCAGGACTGAGAGGGAAGAGGGAAGATTGTTGGTAGAAAGAGGAGAGGGGTGTGATAGGTAGAACGTGTGGATGATGAAGGTGAGATGGAGCCTGGTAGGGGAAGGGAGGGTGAAGGATGAGGCTATTCTGCACTTTTAATCCTCAATTCAGTTCTGCGTTATCCTTCTTAGTTCTGTAATCTGCGACACTACTTCTCAGTAAACTGAAACAATCTCAGTTTTGAAATGTGTTGTTCATCCAGGTTGTGGAGTGGTGTTCTGGATTAATCTCACCTCCTTATGAATGAGAGCTTGCTGAGATCATCCATGAATGATGGGGGGAGGTCCAAGGTTAGAGTGATGCCCGTTGTCCTGGACTTACCCATCAATGCGAGATATTGATGTCACTCTCTGCCTCATTAAATAGTGGAATATATTTTAGTCTTTGCCTCTTTCAACCCAGATGAACCCAGGCCAAGGTCATTTTTCTCATCCTTCACAGATGATCCAACATGTTGATAAATGATATTTATTGGTTTATCGAGGAGCAACAGTCATAGCAGAGCCTGTTACAACTGAAACATCTACTAAATCAATGGACACAAAAAGCTCCTCGGTTCTATCCCTGCTTTCTGTTTCCCTCATGCACTGTTCATACTGCTCAGAGCTGCACCCCCTCCCAGGGGTGCCACTTGAAGGGGGCGCCACTGAGCAGTTTCTATTAAAGTCAGACAAGCCAGCCTCGGATAGTGAAAAAATAATTTTCTTCAGTCAGGCTCCTTCACCATTCCTGGCCCCCGGTGGTCCCCTTCACTGCCCCCAGCCCCCATACCTCCCCCGATGACTAGAAGTGGTGTATAGAAAGAGACATGATTAGCATAGACAGAGTCCGGTTCTCCCCCCTCTCCCATCAGCACAGCCACCATGCCATTGTCGCCACCCCCTTTCCCTCCTGCCAGTGCCATCAAACCCTCCCACCCCCGAGCCAACATTATCCCCTCAATGTACAAGGAACACACACACATCTTTCTTCTCTGTTCCGCCCACCCTTCCTTACTCTCCCATTTGCTCTCAACTTATTAAAAGGCCAGAGCCAAATACAACATGCCGGCTGGTTACCAAGGCCCACTCTCGCGAGGCCTCCTTGTCGCTGTTTATTTTGATGCTGCTGTGAACTGAGATTCACTGGTAATGTGTTGTGCTGAAGGCTGGCCCCGCCTCCTCCCATCTGTTCACATATAACCCTGGTTTCCTGCCTAAACCCAGAACCCTTCTGAAGACAACTGTGAGTCCCTACCCATAGTTATAAGTTAATAAAAGCGTTTGTCCTCCCTCCAGACATGAGAGCTTTTATTCACCCTGCAGCTGCATGGATTGTGAAAGGTTGGCCACCCCTGCCAGGGGCGCTATTTTCTGTAGATACACCCCTGGCCCCTCCCCACCTTGAGTTCTCTTTTTTTTTGTCTTTCTCTCCCATCTGTCCTCTTTGCACTAGCCATGCATTTTGCAATGGCTCAGAATGTAGAGGAAGGCAGGACAGGAACAAGCCCTTTGGTCCACAATTTGTGCTAGTCATGATGCCCAATTTGTACTAAAACTCTGCTGCTTGCACATGATGTATATCCTTCTATTCCCTGCATAATCCATGTGTCTATCTTGAAGCCTCTTAAACACAACTGTTGTATTTACCTCCACAGCTATTCATGGCTGCCTGTTCCAGGCACCCATCACTCTCTGTAAAACATTTTCCCCTTAAACTTTCCCCCTCTCCCCAATCTTTAACCCATGCATGACAATTTTTTCACTGAGTGAAAGTTTCTGACTGGCTGCCCAATCAATGGGTGGCATGGTTGGCTTTGCAGTTAGTACAACACCTTTACAGCACCAGCGATTGGGACCAGGGTTCAAATCCTGTGCTGTCTGTAAGTTCTCCTTGTGTCTACTTGGATTTTCCCCGGGGGCTCTTGTTTCCTCCCACCATTCCAAATATACTGGGGGTATAGGTTAAATGGGTGTAAATTGGGTGGCACGGATTTGTGGGGTGAAATGGCCTGTCTAAATCTTTAAAACATCTATCAGGTCACCCCTCAGCCTCTTACACACCACGAAAGCAACCGAAATTTGTTCAATCTCTCCTTACTCATCCAGGCAACATCTTGGTAACTCTCTCCTCTACCTTTTCCAAAGCCTCTGCATCCTTCCTGCAATGAGGAGACCAGGACTGCACGCATCATTCCAAGTGCTACTTAACCAAGGTTTTATATCGCTGCAACATGACCTCTTTATTTTCATACCCAATGTCCCACCCAAGGAAGCCAAGCATACCTTATGACTTCTCTGCATCGCCATCTGCTTGTGTGACCACTTTCAAGGATCTATGGACCTGAACTCCAGATCCCTCAGCAAGTGAATGCTTTTCAATGTCCTGCCACTAACTATATATATAGTTCCCAAAGTAAAACACAACACACTAGTCCAGAATAAACTCCATCTGTCATCTTTCCATGCATATTTATATCCTGTCGTACTCTTTTGTCTTCAACTCCACCAACCAAACAGGAAAGTCTGCAGATGCTGGGATTGTAGTGCAATGCACAAACGTGTTGGTGAAATTCAGCAAGTCACCCGTGTCTTTAAAAAGTGACCAGCGTTTCAGGCTGGAATGAGAAAGTTTGAACCACATCCTTCATCAACCATTAGCTTATTTACCTTGTGTATTGGAGGATTTAAACCATGCTTTTTGCTTCAGATTTAAACCATGTTTTTTTTTAACTTTTGGAGCCTTTGCTTCTGCTAGGCTGAGAACCTGCTTGTGTTTTAGAATCAGCAGACATAAGCTAAATTCCACCATGGGGCCCAGAGATGCAGTTATCTGACAAAAGGACATCTGTGTACCAAGAACATTTAATCTTCCTGCCTGTTTTGGTCACAGACTGTCAGAGGCCTAGCCTTGATGCAATGTTTTGGTCACAGACTGTCAGAGGCCTAGCCTTGAGGCAAAATAAACCATTGAATTCAAAATGATAAGCTGAAAATTACGTTATTCGATAGAAGCCTAGGCATGCTAGCTTGCACGCTTATCTTTCTTACTGTGCTGGGAATAGGTGCTTGGGCAAGCAGTTTTTGGGTAATATAAGCCGTGGACCCGCTGCTGAAGTTTGAGACTCTCCGAGAGCTGTCAACGTGTCTCAGCAAGAAGAAGAACTTCTAGAGTCCAGCTAACGTCCTGGTTGAGGGAGGTGGAGAAGCTGCTACCGGCACCCTGACAACCTACTGCAAGTGTGCAGTCGTTGCCTCACTTCGGCAGTTGGGACCAGTCCAGGCGTTGATAAGTATAGTTGGGAAGGGCTTGCATATTGTAGTTTGAAATCAGCTTTTGAATTTGTAATAAACATTTCTATAAACTGAACTGCTCTCGGTGTGTGTGTCTATTTTCTTTCGGTAGCTCAAACACTGTGACCAATCTAAAACAAAGTGAGAGGTACAAGTTTACCCAGGATAGCTTGCCACTTAGCTGATCAACGACAGAAGGAAGACGTATAAAGTGAAGTTCTGCTGAACCCCAGAAGAATGAGAATCAGGTTTATTGTCACGCATGTATGATAAAATTTGTGTTGTGTGGCAGCATTATTACAGGTGCAAAAATTGCTACAAATGTCATTTCTATAAATACCACTATTTAAAAAAAGTAGTGGAAATGAAGTTGAAAAAAAAAGCAAGATAGTGTCTGTGGTTCATTGTCCATTCAGAAATTTGATGGCAGAGTGGAAGAAGGTGTTTTTCTAATGTTGGGCGTGTGGCTTCAGGTCATGATGGGTGCTGGCCAAGTTCACGACGTGTAGATTTTTTACTGTCCTGAGCATTGGCGTCTCCACTCCAGACAGTGATGCAACCTGTCAAAATGGTCTCCACGGTACACCTGGAGAAATGTGCAAGAGTCTTCGGTGACATACCGAATCTCCTCAAACTCCTCACAAAGTATTGCCTCTGGCAAGCCTTCTTCATGGTTGTATGGATACGGGGGGCTATAGGAGAGATCTTCAGAGATGTTGACTGACACCCAGGGATGTGAAGTTCTTTACCCTCTCCACTACTGACCCCTTGATGAGGACAGGTTTGTGTTCTCCTGATTTCCCCCCTCCTTAGTATTTCTGATGTTGAATGCAAGGTTGTTGCTGTGACACCACTCTATCTCCCTCCTGTGTGATTCTGCTGATGACTGTGGGTGTCGTTGGCAAATTTGTAGATGGTATTTGAATTGTGCCTGGCCACACAGTCATGGGTGTCGAGGGAGTCGAGCAGTGGGCTAAGCACACATCCTTGAGGTACACTTGTGTTGATGGTCAGTGAGCAGGAGAATTTAGGTCCTTTCATGCAGTCAAAAAGTCCAAGTGTAAAGGTGGAGATTCTCTGCCTTTATGTCGAGAGAGTTACCTCCTTGGCCAGTTCCAAGGCGCCGACTGCAATTCCTCTCAGTGGGGGGTGGGCGAAGGGTGGATAGCTGGATAGGGGCGGGCTGGTGATGTCGCGGTGATGTCATCAGCCCGCGACCCATTTCACTCACCCCTCTCCCTCCATGACCCCCCTCAGGGAACGGGCTGTCGGAGGTCGCTGGTGTGGACTGTGACAGCCCTGCTGGCCACTCCAGCACCTCACTGGACTGCTTCAGGGTCACTCTTCAGTGCCAGTGGCTTAATACATGGCAGAGCAATGGCCGTCTTCTCTACCCACAATCCTCCATGCAGCTGGAACCACTCTGGGAAATTCAGAGCGGCTCCATCTACGTAGGGGATTATGGGTAGGTAAGATGACCATTGCTCTGCTGTGTATTTATGATGGGCAGCACCATGGCAACAGTCACCCCGTCAACAGCAGCTTTGTAGAGGCTCAATAACCCAGATGTTAGTTTTGTTAATTGTCCTCTGTTTATCATTATATAATCATAAAGAGAGCAAATTGATAGCGGATATTCCCAATTTTTCATGTTAGTCTACATATAAGCCTATTATTTCAAATGATGTCCCTATTCAGTTTGTCTGGTCCTACCGGAGATTAGTGTCAATAGTGAGGGGTACAGATAGGTTTTGATTGAGAATCCCGGTTGGTTTGTTGCCTCCCAGGCGCCAGGGTCTGGGATATCTGAGATAGAGTTCACAGCCTTCTCATCAGGGCAGGGTGAGCAGCCAGATAACGTGGTCCATGTCGGGACCAATGATGCAGGTAGGAAGGGTGAGGAGGTCCTGCAAGGGAGTTAGGCACTAGGTTGAAGGACGGGACCTTCAGGATTGTGATCTCAGGATTGGTACCCATGCTACGTGCTAGTGAGGCTAGAAATGGGAGGATAATGCAGCTTAACGCATGGCTAAAGACATGGGAGGAGGGAGGGTTTCAGGTTTCTGGATCACTGGGCTCTCTTCCAGGGAAAGTGGGTCCTGTTTCAACGGGATGGTTTGCATCTGAATGGAGGGGGACTAATATTCTTGTGGGAAGGTTTGCTAGTGCTGTTCAGGTGGGGGTTTAAACTAGATTTGCAGGGGGATGGGAACCAGAGTGCCAGAGAAGATGGTGGAGGGGAGGAGAAAAAAGAAAATGTTAAAACTGCATAAAAGAAAGAAATTAAATGATTGTGAGTGGTGGAAATATTCTCAGATGCACCTATTTCAATGCAAGGAGTATTGTAGGAAGGGCAGATGAGTATAGAGCATGGATCGGCTCATGGGAATATGACATTATGGTCTTTAGTGAGACATGGTTACAGGAGGGTCAGGACTGGCAGCCCAATGTTCTGGGCTTCCATTCTTTCAGAGGGAGGGCTGAAAGAGAGAGGAGTAGCATTGATTGTCAGGTAATATATCACAGCAATGCTCAGACAGGGCAGACCAGAGGGATTATCTACTGAGGCTCTATGATGGATGAATGAGAAAACTATGAACTCATTAATGGGGCTGTATTACCAATGGCCCAATGATCAACGAGAATTGGAGGAGCAAATCTGTAGAGAGATAGCAGACAACTGCAGGAAACATAAGGCTGTGATAGTAGGGGATTTTACCTTTCTACATATTGACTGGGACTCCCATACTGTAAAAGGGCTGGATGGCTTGGAGTTTGTCAAATGTGTTCAGGAAAGTTTTCTAAATCAATATATCAAGGTACTAACTAGAGACTGCAATACTGGATCTCCTGTAAGGAAACCAGACAGGACGGGTGACAGAATACTTTGGGTCCAGAATACTTAGAGTTTGAAATTAGATGCAAATTTTGAGGAAATGAGAAAGGATTATGGATTTGGGCCAGTTGTTCTCTGACAAGGATGTGCTCCATAAGTAGAAGGCCTTCAAAGGTTAAATTTTGAAGAGTACAGAATTTGTATGTTCCTGTAAGGAAAAAGGGAAAGTGAACAGGGATAGAGAAACTTGGTATGTGAGGGATATTGGGGATCTGGTTGAGAAGAGAGAGATGTTTTGCTGAAGCAAGCAAAATACTTGAGGAGAAGAAAAGCTTCAGGAAAAGCTTAAGAGAGAAATCAGGAAGGCTAAAAAAAGACATGAGGTTGCTTTGGCAGATAAGGTGAAGGAAATCCTAACGGCTCCTACAGGTATATTAAAAACAAAATGACAGTAAGGGACAAAATTGGTCCATGAGAAGATCAGAGAGATTGGTTATGTATGGAGCCAGAAGAGATAGAGGAGATCTTAAGTACGACTTTTTTTGCAACCGTATTCACTCAGGAAACAGGCACAGAGATGTGGAAAGTAAGGGAAAAAAAAGCAGTGAGCTCATGGAACCTATACAGATTAAACCAGAGGTGCTTGCTATCTTAAAGCAAATACAGGTGGATAAATCCCCAGGGCCTGACAAGGTATTCCCTGTGACCTTGAGGGAGGTTAGTGAAGAAATTAAAGGGGCCTTGGGAGATGTATTTAAAACATCCTTCTCCACAGGTGAGGTGCTGGAGAATTGAAGGGTAGCTCATATTATTCCTTTGTTTAAAAAGATTCCAAAAATATCCCAAGAAATGATAGGCGACTGATTCTGACATCAGTAGTGTGGTGCACTGTGGTGCAACAAGCAGACACAAAACACAGAAAGAATGCACTTCAGGCTTTAATCCACTTAAAGTCTTGTACACCAGTTTCAATCTCCATGGTTCTATGTGTAACTGGCCCGGGAGGAGCCGGCTCAAGATCTATATCCAGGTCAGTTGATTGATAGCTGGCCAGGTGTGGTCATCGTCCCGGGTGGTCTTCCTGCAGGTACAAAGGTCACCCCCTGCAGTTGGCTAGTGTTTGTATCACCATATTCACCCCCTTCTTAAAATGTCCAGGGGGGTGCGGAACGGTGCCGGGTTGTATCTTACAAGTTCAGGTGCTCCGGCAGCCATCTGTACCTTGGCTCCTGGTCAAAGCTCAGTCAGGACAGTGTTTCCTGAGGGTCGGCTTGGCCCAGTGTGGCCAGAACGGGTGGCGCTATGGGTGGGGCGGTGTCTGGCACCGAGGAATGAGGCCCTCTGGAAGGGTGGAGGAAGGAGGTCAGTATCCGGTGAATCCTGAGTGGGCCAAGGGTACCCTTAGTTGGAAGGTTGGGAGGGGTACTCGTGGTATTGTGGGGGGAGGTGGAGCCCCTGCTGGTGCCAGATCCCTGGTCGAGACGGTGTCCTCATGGCCATTGGGGTACCTGACATAGGCGTAGTTGTGGTTCATGTGGAGGAGGAGCAGCTTCTTGACCAGTGGGTCGGATTTGTGGGTCCTCGTGTTTGTGGAGGAGAACCGGTCCCGGAGATTTAAATCAAGTTGGGAGGGAGATCCCAGTCACCGATTTCCTAGGAAAGGAGAAAAGGCATTTGTGAGGGGTCTGATTAGTAGCCATGCACAAGAACAACTGTATGGTATGGAGTGCTTCGGGGAGGGCCTCTTGCCAGTAGCGCACCATCCTTTCGACCTCAGAACCAGGGGACTACCTTCCAGATTACCCTGTTTTCCTTGCCCCTTGGGTTGTAGCTAATCATGCAACTAGCCACAATGCCTCAAGCTACCAGGTACTGGCAAGGCTCCTCACTCATGAAGCCGGACCCCTGATGATTGTGGATGAATGCTGGGTATCAGAACATGGTTAAGATCTACATCAGTGTCCTGATAACAGTGGCTGTGGAGGTGTCAGGGTGGTGAAGGGAAAATAGGAGTATTCATCTATGACCGTGAGGAAGTAGACATTCTTGTTCGTGGAAGGCAGGGGACCCTTGAAGTCGATGCTAAGCCATTCGAAGGGCCGAATGGCCTTGACGACGTGGGCCTGTGGTGGGCAGAAGAAGCGCGGTTTGCACACCGCACAGACCCTGCATGACTCAGTCATGGTCCGGACTTCTTGGACGGTGAAGGGGAGGTTCTAGGACTTGATGAAATGGTCCAGGCACATAACGCTCGGGTGACAAAGGGTGTCGTGCAGTGCGTGCAGTTGGTCGGACTGCACAGTAGCGCAGGTCCAGGACAGAGCATCAAGGGAGTCATTGAACTTCTCCAGTCTGTACTGGATGTTGTAGCTGAATGTGGCCAGCTCGACTCTTCAGCACAAGATCTTGTCGTTCTTGATCTTGCCCTGATGGGTGGTGCTGAACATGAATGCCACTGCACACTGGTTGGTGAGGAGGCTGAACCTCCTGCCTGCCAGGTAGTTGCCTCAGTGGTGGACCTCTTCCACAATCACCTGGGTGTCCTTTACAATGGCGAGTGCCCGAGCTCGGAACTGTGGGGAATAAGACCATGGGTCGCCCCCCCCCCTTGGTTGAGAGTGGCTGCAAGGGCAACATCAGAGGCATCGCACTCCACCTGGAACGGCGTGTCCTCGTCCACGGCACGCATCGTGGCATCATTAATGTCCTGCCCGATGTGAGCGAAAGCTGCTTGCGCCTCAGGGGGGGAGAAGGGAAAGATGGTGGCTTGGGCCAGTCGGTGGACCTTGTCCGAAAATTGGGTGACCCGTTGGGACTAATAGAAGAGCTCTAGGCACCTGCAGAGGGCCTTGAGCATGTAGGGGAGAGGCAGTTCTATTAGTGGGTGCATGCATTCTGGGTCAGGACCAATTACACCATGTTCCACGATGTACCCCAGGATGGCGAAGCAGGTGGTGCTGAACACACACTTCTCTTTGTTGTAAGTGAAGTTCAGGTCCTCGGCCGGCTGGAGAAATCTCTCCAGGTTGTCATCATGGTCCTGCTGGTTGTGGCCACAGATGGTGACATTGTCCAAGCATGGTAAGGTCACTCTTACGTTGTACTGGTTGACCATGCGGTCCATCTCCCGCTGAAAAACAGACCCCATTAGTGACCCCAAATGGGACCCAGTGGAACTGGTAGAGGTGTCCGTCTGCCTCAAAGGTGGTATATGGTTTATGCCGGGCATGGATAGGAGCTGGTAGTAGGCCGACTTTAGGTCAGTCATGGAGAAGACCTTGTAGTGGGCTATCTCATTGACCATGTGAGCTATTCGGGGTAGAGGGTAGGCATCCAGTTTATGGTCTGGCTATAATTGATGACCATCCTTGGTTTGCTGCCCCCTTTTACGACCAGGACCTGGCCTCTCCAGGGGCTGGTCCTGGGCTCTATGATATCTTCCACCAGAAGCCACCTCACCACTGTCTTGATGAAGGCCCTTTCAACTGTGCAATAATGCCTGCTCTTGGCAGCTCTGGGCTTGCAGGCTGGTGTTAAGTAATTGGAATAGAGAGGGTACCCGTAGTGTGGAGAGGCTGCAGGTGGACTGGGAGCAGTCGCTGGGCTGTGTGCTGTGGAGTGTGAGTGGGGGGTGTGGGAGGAAGTCCAGCCCGAAGAGGACTGGGGTGCCTAGCTGGAGCATAACCAGGAGCCTGAACCCTTGGTATGTCTTCCCCCCATTGTCAATTCCACTGAGCAGTGCCTGAGTGCTGTGATAGAGTGATCCTGGGCAGTGAAGGTGATAGGGAAGTTCATGCGATATACCTTTAATTTCAGCATCTGGGCCACATCCAGGTGCACAAAGCTCTCAGATCTGCTGCTATCAAATTGGCATTTTATTAGCTTGCTGTTGACAGTGATATCTATCATCGAGCGCCTGAGCCCATGGGGAATGCCCTTCTTTAGCAGGGTGGACGTTAGGACCATTTTGGGATCTGAGTCACTGCTCCCCAATGGTCATGGTGAATAGCAGCCAGCGGGTGCCCTCTGGGGCATGGGTGCATCGGGTGGGCGATTATGTACATGCACATGTTGACCATGTCATCTCATTGGTGAGGTGAATGAGTTGGGGAAATCAGGGGCCGGCTAGCCCATGATTGTGGTGACCTCAGTGCAGTCAAGTGACCCGACCGGAAGAGAAGCCGGAGTTGACATCATCGTTGCTGGTGGAGTGAGGTCTTCGGTGTGAGCGGGAGGAAGATGGCTATGCCCGGGGTGAGCACACTGCAGTGGTGCAGGTCGGTGGCTGGACCGGAAGTGACGCCGGCATTGTGTGCGGAAGTGGCAGGCCGAGTAATGGCGCTGACCGGTCCTCGCATGTGGCAGTGTTTGGGAGGGCTCCCAGCTGGTTGCGGAGGGCTGCAGTGCTCCCGATGGGTCTGGAAAAGCACACCTTGGTGAAGTGGCCTTTCTTGCCACATTGGGAGCAATGTGAGTTCCTCAACGGACAGCTCTTTTGGGATCGCCTGTCCAACCCACACCAGGACCCGTAGTACTTACAGGGGCGAGCTGCATCAGTGATGGCGATTGTTTCTTCCCCATAGGGCCCTTCAGTAACGGCGGTCATCAACATCAACCAGGCAGGAGGTTGGGGGAGTTGGGCCTCGAATACCTCCATGTGGTGGGCTGTAGCCTCCAGAGAGTGGACTACCTCTCCATGATTCTGGTAAGGGAGGCAGTAATTTCTTCCAGTAGTGTCTGCCAGGTGGCCCTCGATCATAACCCATGCACGCAGGCATTCTGGAATGGTCACCCCACCTCCCCTTCGGTCACCCCAGTCTTGGTCGTGCATGGGTGAGCTAGCTCACACAGGGTCCCCAGATAGGCATTGCCGTCTCACCTGGCTGCTGGACCCTGATGCTGAGCAGGTACCGGGCATAGAACACGTTTGTTGGAGGCCTGTACATGCTTTCCAGTATGATCATCGCAGGTTCATAGTCCGAACAATCTCTGATGGCTTGGAAACTGCAGGGGCCCAGTTTAGTGTGGAGTACCATGAGTTGCTTCTGGTTCGTGTTGATCACCTCGGCCTGGATCTGGATCTGAATGATTGCCTCAATCGCATGGTTCCAGATCTCGAAACGTGCCAGGGCATCCGGGTCTTGGGGGTCGATTTCTAGACTTTCAATGGTAAGGAACTTCTCCATGGCCCTTAAATTTGAAGAGTATTAAATTGAGGTGCGCTGTATTGCAGCAAGCAGACATAAAACACAGAAAAGTCTGTACTACAGGCTAAAGTCTTGTACACCAGTTTCACTCTTGATGGTTCCACGTGTGACTGGCCCAGGAGGGGCTGGCTCAAGATCTATATCCAGGTCAGTTGAATGACAGCTGGCCAGGTGGAGTCAGCCTTCCAGGTGGTCTTCATGCAGGTACAAATGGCACCCCCTGCAGTAAGCTGGAGGTTGTATCACCATAAGTAGTAGGTAAATTATTGGAAGGTGTTCCAAGAGATTGGATAAACAAATACTTGGATAGTCAGGGAGTGATTAGGGTTAGTTAGCATGGCTTTGTGCATGGCAAGTCATGCTTAACAAATCTTATAAAGTTTATTAAGGAGATTCCCAGGAAAGTCAATTAAGGAATGGTTGGGGAAGTTGTCTTCATGGACTTTAGTGAGGCCTTTGACAAGGTCCCACATGGGAGAATAGTCAGGAAGATTCAGATGCTCGGTATTCATCGTGAATTCATAAACAGGATTTGACATGGGCTTTATGGGAGAAACTTGAGAGTGATAGAGGATAGTGTTTTTTTAGACAGCAATATTGGAAAAATCTGAAAAATTTAACACGAATTAACATAATTACTCATCTTGTGATCGTTTACACTGCACCCCTTAAGTTCCTGTGCGAGTTAGTCCCGGTGCTTTTACATGGTCTGAGTCATCAGCTGGACATTGAATTCATGAGCTGAGTTTAGCGGTGCAATTTAAACTGCAGGCTTCCCCCAAAAAGTAGTAGGGGTCCTGCAGGATAGATCGTGATGGAGGATTGACTAAAAATTCCTGCGATTTCCTTTTTAGACTGCCCACGTAACGGCAAATCCGTTGATTATGCCATTACATGCCTGCAGTCTAAAAACCCTAGATGATTGCCTCTCAGACTGGAGGCCTGTGACTAGTGGTGTGCATCGAGGATCGGTGCTAGGACCATTGATGTTTGTCATCTAATTCAGTGATCTGGATAATAATGTGGTAAATTGGATCAGAAAGTATACAGATGACACGAAAATCAGAGGTGCTGTGGACAGCGAGGAAGGCTTTCAAAACTTGCGCAGGGATCTGGACCAGTTGGAAAATGAGCTGCAAAATGGCAGATGGAATGTAATGCAAAGAAATGTGAGATTTTCCATTTTGGAAGGACAAACCAAAGTAGGACATACATGGTAAACAGTAGTTCACTGAGGAGTGAAATAGAAAAGAGGGATCTGGGATACATAATTCCCTTAAAGTATTGAGTATAGGAATTGGGATGCTATGGTAAAGTTGTATAAGACTTTGGCAAGGCCAAATTTGGAGTATTGTGTGCAGTTTTGTCACCAAACTACAGGAAAGATATCAATAAAATTGAGAGAGAGAACAGAGACCAGAAGATGTTGCCTATACTTCAGGAACTGAATTTCAAGGAAAGGTTACACTGGTTAGGACTTCATTCCCTGGAGTGCAGAATAATGAGGGGAGATTTGTTAGAGGTGTACAGAATTATGAGGGGTATAGATAGAACAAATGCAAGTAGGCTTGTTCCACTGAGGTTAGGTGAGATACAAACTAGGGGACACTGGTTAAGGGTGGAAGGCTGGAGGTTTAGGGGGAATTTCTTCTCACAGGGAATGGTGGAATGAGCTAACTGGTAAATATGGGCTCAATTTTAAATTTCAAGAAAAATTTGGACAGGTACATGGATGGGAGCAGTATGGAGGGCTAAGGAATGGGTGTGGCTCATGGACTAGAAGGGCCATGGAGCCTGTTTACGGTGCTATAATGCTCCATGGCTCTCTTCAATCTGCCTGCCTTGGGTGTCACATTCCTCAAAGTTGTTCTGTCGAAAGTGTCTTTGTCCTCTTATTGAAGTTGGGGATATCCCTTGGCATTTTGCTGCCTCCTTGTATACTACAACACACCAGTTAACTTGCTGCTCTTTGAAAGTATACCTAATTGGGATTCCATTCCTTTGGCTAAGTTATTTAGGAATTTAGTTGATTAGGAAGGAATCATTCCAGGGTACAACTTTTAGAAACTGTAGAGAAACCTGGAAAGGATTTGGGTAAGTGGATGTAAGCAGGGTGCGGGAATCCTGACAATAAAGATCCGAGTAATTACAGTAAAGTGAATATATTACATGGAGCAGTAGAAAACAGGGACAGGCCCTTCGGCTCACACGCCGAGTGTGCTATGTCCAAATCAAACTAAACTTCTGCTGATAAATATTCCTCCATCCCCTTCATTTTTGTGGGTCTGTCTAGAAGCTACTCCTGGCCACCTGCTCCAGACACCCACACATTGGCCCACACATCTGCTTTGAACTCCCCCTGCCTTCCTCCCATTGGTTACCCTTTACTCCCCGACATTACTGTGTGACCTACGTTTCTCCAGCACATTTAGGTATTGCACTAGGCCCCAGAGCCTGCAGATTTTCTTGTTGAACTATATATAAGAATAGTTGAGAGTATGCAAGATTTGCTATTTAACATGAGTAATATGCCACGGTTTTGCCTGGAAGTACGCATGCTACTAATTCCATGATATTGCAGACAGCAAGGTCTCTCATTTGTACTCTGCCAATTCTCAAACCCTGCCTTATAAATAGAATGCATTTAAATCTGGAAGTTCGTTGAGATGAATTATTTTGCTGAGTGCTATTGATTTTCTCGACTGAAAATGTAGTGTTCAGCTACACCAGAGCTTTACGACTGATATAATTGATATCTGCATTATGAAGTATCAGTCAGAAAACCATGTGAGATTAGAATTTCCCTGAGCACATCTGTTGTCAAGAGACACCAATACCACTTTTTTTTAAAGCACTACAGGAATGAGAGAAGAGATTGTTGGGTCATTGGCAATGATCCTTGTGTCCTCCTTGGCCACAGGATGGTACTGGAGGATTGAAGAATTGTACAAAAAAGGTAGGAGGGAGCTATTGGAGAGGATTATTGGTAGAGGATTTATAAGTATTTAGAGAAACTTCTCAGGGATAATCAGCATGGCTTTGTGAGGGGCAGGTCATGTTTCACCAGCCTAATTGAGTTTTTTGAGCTAGTGTCAAAATAAAGGTCGATGTGATGTATATGGACTTTCGGAAGCCATTTGACAAGGTTTCCCACTGAAATTCATATGGCATTAAATCCATGGAACTCTGGCTGTGTGGATTCAAAATTGGCTTGCCTGCAGAGAGCAGAAGGCAGTAGTTGATGGACCATATTCTGCCTGGAGGCCAGTGACTAATGGAGTTCCGTGGGGATCTGCACTGGGATCCCTGCCCTTGGTGGTTTTTATAAATGACCTGGATGAGGAAGTGGAAGGAGGGGTCAGTAGGTTTGCAGATGACGCTAAGTTTGGAGGTTCTGTGGATAGTGTTAAAGGTTGTCACAGGATATAGACAAGATGCAAAGTTGGGCAGAAAAGTAGCAGATGGAGTTTAATCTGGATAAGTGTGAGCTTCAACAAAGGCAGAGAACATGGTTAATGGCTGGATTCTTAACAGTATAGAAGAATGGAGGGACCCTGGGCTCCAAATCCATAGATTTCTCAAGGTTGCTGCTCAGGTTGTAGGTTGATAGGAGAGTTAAGAAGGCTTATGGTATGCGGGCCTTCATTAATTATGGGATCGAGTTCAAGAGCTGAGAGGTAATTAGCTCTATCAAACTTGGGTTAGATCACACTTGGAATACTATGTTCAGTTCTAGTCACCTCATTACAGGAAGGATGTGAAAGCTTTGGGGAGGGCGCAGAAAAGCTTTACCAGGATGTGTTCTGGTTGGACAACGTGTCTAATGAGGCAAGGTTAACAGAACTGGGGCGGTGGTGCAAATATGGATGACAGGTGGCTTAATAGGGGTCTACAGGATTCTGAGAGGCATAGATAGGGTGGACAGTTGGCATTTTTTCCCTGGAGCAATGGTAGCAAATACCAGAGGACAGCGGTATAAGGTGAAGGGAGGAAAGTATGGGATAAGTTTTGTACACAGAGAATGCATTTCCAGGAGTGGTGGTGGAGATTGGTGCAACAGAGGCATTTAAAACAAACTGAGACAGGTACATGAATGCATGACGAAGCAAGGATTGTGGGTGTGAGGTTGGGAAGGTTTCGATTGTTGAATAGGGTTATATAGGTCTGCACAACATTGTGGGCTGAAGGGCCTGTACTCCGCTCTCTGGTTCTATTTTAATCCAAGTGAAATGTGTGCGCTCCGTGCCAAATCTCCTTCTAAAACCAATAAAGGTTTGTTTGAATTATTATCTTTCAACTATCTAAATATATATTTACAGGACCACAGGCTGTAATCAAAGGTATTCAAAGAAAAAAACAATGATTTATCTGACTGAGAACTAAATGCAAGATATGATTTGCGGGCTGTATCTAAGGAGCAATAATCCTGAGAGCAGTAGGATCATTGCAAGCACTTCACCCTTAAAAAAGAACATTACTGTGCCTGGAAAACGTCTGGAGATTATTAACATTGGACAAAATAAATTGGAGAAATAAGACCGTGATAACAAGGTTATTGCCATACATATTGCACTTAAATTCTTACTTATTGCAGTTGAACAGGCACTTCATTAAAAAAATAAGTTGTACATAATGCACGGCACGGCCAGTGTGGCAGTGATGCTATCACAGCATCAGTGACATGGGTTCATATCCGGCGCTGCCTACAAGGAGCTTTTCTGTTCTCCCTGTGATCCGCGTGGGTTTTTTCCCCCCCCAGATGGTCCGCTTTCCTCCCACCTTCCAAAATGTATGGGATTGTCGGTTAATTGGGAGTAATTGAGCTGCATGGGTTTCAATGGCTGAAATTGTGTTGTAAATACAATTTAAAATTAAAAAAGAATTAAATTGAACAATAGATAATGAATAAAAAAAGACAAGTGGCTAATACATATTTCCAGCTACCATAGTGCAAGAAATAAACGTTGCATTACAATAGTGCAGACCTTCCTTTCGTGTTATGGGAGCAGTCTGTAATTAATGTTCCGAGACAAGGTTCCTGCTGGAAAGAAATGTTTCTTGAACCAGGAAGTGCTGGTCTTCAGGCTTCCAAAACCTCTACGTGGAGGGGGAAATGAGAAGAGGTTGTGACCAGGGTGATGGGGGGTGATTTTGATTCGGGCTGCCTTCTTGAGGGAGCACGTCACGTGGAGGTTTTCAATATTTTTTCTTTGGCTTGGCTTCGCGGACGAAGATTTATGGAGTGTTCAACTACTCTAACCTTGAGCTCATTTAAAAAAAAAATTTACACACTCTCATCTAATTTCCCTTTCCCCCCTCCCCTCCCCCCCCCCCCCACCCCCACCAGATTGGACCATCGAATTCTCACAGATCCATCTGATCTTGAGAATTGGGAGCAAAGGCAGAGCCGACCCAGTGGTACAAAGTGAAACATGAAAGTGTGCAGTCACTGATTGTAGCAAAAGCATAAAACTGCCTGTGGTAAACCACTGTAACTGGTAATTGGTCAAGTGTGCCTATTGACTGGTTGTACCTGTGGCCCCTCCCCCACAGGCTCCTGTATAAAGGTGGCCTTTTCGTAGCCCCCTGAAACTCAGTGCAGAACAGCCAAACAGTAGGGATATGCTATGTTCTTAAAGTGAATTAGAGCCTATTGATTTCTCCACAGTAGTCTCCTGATGGTGCATCAATTTAATTCACTTGAAGTTTTCTACGGTGGAGCAGATCCTCAAACCAAAACAACTGGAAATTGACCCTCAGTCGCCTGTGGCATTAACCAGTGTTGAACTCTGGCTGAGGCATTCCTGCAGGCCTCCTCTACCATTGTGTGATCGGAGACTGACAAACTGCAAGTACTGCACACCCGGGTTGGCACCTTGGTGTACTCCATGATCAGGGGCGCCACAATGTACCAGGAGGCCATGGACACCCTCAAAGAGCAACACCTGTGTAAGATCAATGCTAGACACCTTCTAGTGACCAGAAAGCAACAACCCATGGTGTCAAATACCAAATATCTCTGGGCCCTGCGAGCCCTTGGCAGAACGTAACGCTGATGAGGGAATGTCTCGGGCCCGAGCCAGTCATCAAGGGTTTCCACACTGGCTCTATCTAGTACTCTATTCAAAAAGGGAATGGTTGAACCTCTCAGAATGTTTTAGAGCAACACTTGGATGCCGTCTCTCGCCCAATGCCCATCTCACCAGCCTGTCTCGACCTCCCACGAGTAAAAATGCCTTTTGGAAGTCTGTAAACACCACATCAGCAGATTTTCTCATATAGATTCTTCATTTTTTCATGCCTTGAAGAAGGGCTCAAGCCCAAAATGCTGGTTATGTATTTTTATCTTTGCTACGTTTGACCTTCTGAGTTTCTCCAGCACTGTGTCTCTTTACTTCAACCACGGTGTCCGCAGACTTTTGTTTTTTTACTCTGCCTCCAGAAGACTGTTTATATCTTTTTCACAATCCACTGGGCTTCCAGGTTTTGTGTCAGCTGCGAGATTGGAAATGGTGTTTAATAAGCCCGAGGCAGTAATGGACATTGAGGAAAGCAGTGGTGAATCCTGGCTATATTCACGGTACACTGCCCTCCAGTTCCAGACGCAATCTTTCACTGCTGGCACCATTTTCTGTCCATGTTGATCTTATCCCTTTTAATTCTGTGGCCTTTAATCATGATAAAGGTCCAAGTGTGTGGAACTTCGTCAAAGGCCTTTTGAAAGTCTGTGCACTCCACATCAGTAGTATTTCTCTCATTGATTCTCCCTGTTACTTCATCAGAAACACAATGAAGTTACCTCGACACAATCTGGCCTCAATAAATCCACGTTGGTTAACTTTAATCAATTTCCATGTGGCCAAGTGACTGTTAGTTCTCTTATTATTTCTGAAGCAGTTGTTCTCGACCTTGTTCTTTCCACTCACGTCGGTGCTCTGTGATTAGTAAGGGATTGCTTAAGGTGGGATGTGAGTGGGAAGGGAAGGTCGAGAATCACTGCTCTAAACCCAATTGTGACTGAAATATTTTGCTTGAGAACAATTGTCATTGGCCCATTTCCTTTGGAGTTCTGAAGCTGCAGAGTCCACAGGCTTTAATTAGCTTAAACTTGTACACACCAATCTCAGCATACTGCTGGATCCACGTGTCCGACTGTCCGCAAAGGGGCCGGCTCGAGTCTTGAGATGGGCTGGTGATTGACAGCCAGCAGGTGGGGCCAGCCTCCCATGTTGCCCATTTGCAGATACAATGGTTGTCCCCTGCAGTAGGCCGGTGGGAGTGCAACCAGTAGAGCGATTGTATCACCACGCATAAAACCGTGCACATAACGAATCAATGAGGTTCGATTAAAACAATGGTTTTCAACCTTTTTCTTCCCATTCGCATCCCACTTTAAGCAATCCCTTACTATCACAGAGTGCCGATGGCATAGGGAATACTTAAAGTGGGATGTGAGTGGAAAAAAAAAGGTTGAGAACATCTGTTCTAGAACTTTCCCACTGCCAGCATTAAACTGGGGAAATAGGAGAGTCTGCAGATGCTGCAATCAGGAGCAAAGCACAACCTGCTGGAGAAATTTGGCAGGTCGACCAGCATCAGTGGGAGAAAAAGAATGGGTTGGATGAAAGGTTCTGACCTGAAACAGTAACAACTCTGCAATGTTAAACTGATAGATCTGATTTTCCCAGCTCTGCTTTTTATCACAGATTGGCACCAATCTGAAGAAATAACCATAGTTTTGTGAAAGAGAAATCATGTTGGCAAACTTATTGGAGTCCTTTGAACCAAATTTGGCTGTGCAGTCATGTGTCAGCAGCATGGACAATGGTGGGCAGAGCCAATAAGGTGCACCAGGACTCAGAGTGATGGGACCTGAGATTTTGCTTCCAACCCAGACTGATTGTGGTTTTTGTTCAAGAAACAGTTAAGAGAGAAGTGGTTGCTTGACACTTTCCTGTTCAGAGGTGGTGGAAATCAGGGTCTATAAATGTTTTAGATATATTTTTAATTATTGGGTGGGGTAAAAGATT
The DNA here is from genome assembly GCF_036971445.1 of Narcine bancroftii. Taxonomy (NCBI): domain Eukaryota; kingdom Metazoa; phylum Chordata; class Chondrichthyes; order Torpediniformes; family Narcinidae; genus Narcine; species Narcine bancroftii. Next base: position 118,223,848 of record NC_091470.1, on the reverse strand, counting down.
GCCAGGGGTAGTTAGAAATAGCTGAGTTTATAATGAGGTCAGCCATTGCCTTGTAGAATGGCCTCACAGGTTGACGGGGCTGAACGGTTTACTCTTGTATATACATATTGTTAAGATGCTTGGAAGATATGGCTGGGGGGCTTTGCAATTTCCTCCCATACTTCATTTAACGACCTTGGAAACATCCCATCTGGACCAAGTAATTTATCCAGGGTGATCGCATCTGGCCTTTTCAGTACTTCCTCTTCATTAGTTGTTCATTCATTACCTTTTTACAACGAAGTTTGTGGGAATCCTTGCACAGTCGGACAACCACACAGCCATCTAAAACTCTCAGAGAGTTTCTGCCATTGTCTTTTACTGAGACTCCTGCAGTATCTTCCTCCCAATTAAAGACTCGTACAAAGTTCTCATTTAGTGGATCAGCCACACCTTGTACTTCCTCCAGTCAATTTCCTTTCTCATCTCTTCTTACAACCCTTTTCCTATGCACAATGCCTACAGAACATTTAGTCATTCTCCATTATGTCTGCCGCTTCTCTTTTTTTCATGATCTCTCATATTGCTTTATTTATTTTGTTAGTGAACTTTCTGTCAACAGCCAGGTTCTCTTTTAATGTTAACAAGCAGTCATATGTTATTTTGGGCCTGACCTATTTTGCCCTCTTTTTTTTGGTCATCCTGGAACCTTTAGTTTCATTTTCCTTTCATGGCAATGTATCTTGTCTGTGGCTAAAACATTTCCAAGGGGTTCCAATTGCTCAGATGCAATTTTGCCTGTGAAAATTGGGCCTGATGTGTTCATTCTCCATTGATATTGGCTCTTCTTCTATTGACTAATTATATTTCACAGGGGTCTGGATCCTTTCCCTTTGCAATTCTAAGACTCCAGATGTTCCCGCACCGGTGAGGAAAAAAATAGCACATTACTGTTTTTCATTTAATATAATCACTGGGCTCGTTTTAGGCATGGCAGGTGAGATCCGACCATGTCATGTGGGAATCAGGGGGACTGGCAGTGTCCCTGAGGACTATGTGTGCAGGAAGTGTGTCCAGCTGCAGCTCCTGATAGACCGTGCGACGGCACTGGAGCTACGCATAGACTCACTTTGGAGCATCCGTGATGTGGAGCAAGTGGTGGATAGCACATTTAGTGAGCTGGTCACACCACAGCTTAAGAGAGCAGAGAAAGATAGGGACTGGGTGACCAGTAGCAAGAGCAGTAAAGGAAGGTAAGTGCAGGAGTCTCCTGCGGTCATCACCTCCAAAACAGAGATACCCCTTTGGATTTTGTTGGGGGAGATGGTCCATCAAGCTGCATTTAGGGAGCGAGGAAATAAATTAAGGAGAAATCTCAGGATTATTATTGGTGCTAATGGGGCAGGGTTGTGAGAACCTGCAAAGAACGAATGAGGAAGGTGGTACAGAGACCAAAGCTAGAGTTAGGACAGAGAAAAAGAAAAATAGAGGTCAGAAAAGTCAAAAGCAAAAGATGCAGGATTCTGAAAGGACAATGAGCATTAGGACACTTTATCTGAATGCCCGTGGAATTAGAAACAAGGCTAGGGAACTTGAGGTGCAAATCAGTACCCAGGCATATGATTTAGTGGCCTCCTAGAAACATGGTTGCAAGGTGGGCATGATTCAGAATTAAATATTCAAGGGTATCAGGTGGTACAAAAAGATAGACAGGAAGGTAAAAGTGATGCTCTTAATCAAGGATGGGATCAGGCAATAGTGAGAGACTATGTAAATCTAAGAAGCAGAATGTTGAGTCCATCTGGGTAGAGATTAAGAATAGTAAAGGGAAAAAGCATCATTGGTGGGAGTTGTCTATCACCTACCAAGTTACAATAGCGCAGTGGCCCAGCCGAGAGAGAGCTGAGGCATGTAAGAATGGAACGGTAACTGTTGTGGGGGACTTTAACTTTCAAGTAGATTGGGAAAATCAAGTTGGTTGAGGGAGTCTGGAGGACGAGTTCATAGAATGCATCTGTGACGGCTTCCTTGGGCAGCATGTTAAGGAACCCACAAGGGCGAATACTATTTTAGATCTAGTATTATGCAATGAGATAGGTAAAATTAACCATCTAGTAGATAGTGTAAGGTAAAAACATCATGAGATGGGACCGGAGAAGGAGTCACCCAGTACTAAGGAGTAACAGAATGCAGATGTGACCTTGTACACTCAAGATAAGCTTTGCACTAACAAGAATGATGTGCAGCAGACTAACAGAGAAGGATAGCAACAGTTTATTCATTGGACAATGTCATGGTATGATAATTTACTAAGTACATATCCTGAGGTATAAAAAAAACACCACTTGCTGATAACGGCAGAATGTGCCTTCTCCAACTAACACTGTTAGTTGCAAGTGTTACAATCCGGCAATAAAGAACAAAGAACCTTGATTTCAACTCAGTCTGGTGTCTGACTCACTCATTCATGAACAAAGCAGACCTAACAATAGGGACCCTCTTGGAAGAAGAAATCATAGTATGACCGAATTTCTCAAAGAGATGGAAGGTGCAGTAGTTAGATCTAAAACTAGTGTATTATACTTGAATAGGGAGATGACAACAGGATGAGGGAGAAATTGGTTCAGCATGGACTGGGAGCACAGGCTAGCTGGCAGAACAGTTGAGGAACAGTGCAAGATTTTCAAAGGGATTTTTCACAGTGCTCAACAAAAATATATTCCCATTAAAAATAAGGGCAGTAAGAGAGGGAGGAGTCAACCTTGGTTAAATAAGGAAAGTATAAAATTAAAAGCTTATGTATTCAAAGTAGCCATGAGTAGTGGGAAACTGAAGGATTGAGAAAACTTTAAAATGCAACAAAGGACAACCAAACAGGAAATTAAAAAAAGGGAAGAGGATTTTGAAGGTAAATTAGCACAAGATATAAAAACAGATAGCAAAAAATGTTATAAATATATAAAACAGAAGAGGGTCCCTTGGAAGATGAGAAGGGGAGATTGATATGGAGTAATGAAGAAATGGCCGAGGCATTGAATAGATATTTTGCATCAGTTTTCACGGAGGAAGGCACGTCCAGCATGCTGAAGGGTGGTGATAGGAATGAAAAAGGGAGGTGAGGGCATCGATAAAATAATTGCTACAAAAGAGATAATGATGAGCAAACTAATGGGAGCAAAAGCAGACAAATCTCCTGGTCCTGATGGGATGCATCCCAGGGTACTGATGGAAATGGTAGGAGTTAGAGTCAATGTATTGGTAGACATTTACCAAAATTCTTTGGATTCTGGGCAGTTCCCAGCAAACTGGAAGACAGCCAACTGTCACGCCACTTTTTAAAAGGGGATGTAGGCAGAAGACAGGTAACTTTCAGTCAGTTTGCTTAACGTCTGTAGTTGGGAAAATGCTTGAAGCTGTCATTAAGGATGAAATAGCAAGACATTGAGAACGGAGGGGATTCATCAGGCAGGTGCAGCATGGATTCAGAAAGGGCTGGTCTTGTTTGACAAGCTTGCTGGAGTTCTTTGAGGATGTAATGGGTACGGTAGATGGAGGGGAACAGGTTGATGATATTGTATATTTGGATTTCCAGGGCGTTTGATAAGGTGCCGCACAAGAGACTTATCAATAAGATACAGATGAATGGAGTCGGTGGAAGTATTGGATTGAGGATTGTTTAACTGACAGAAGGCAGACAGTTGGGATTACATTGAGGATTTGGAAGAGGGGACAGAGTGTAGTGTAGCCAAGTTTGTGGATGATACTAAATTGAGTGGAAAAGCAAACTGTACAGAGGATGTGGAAAGAATGCAGAAGGATCTAGTTAAGTTGAGTGAGTGGGCAAAGGTCTGGCAGATGGAGTACAACATTAGTAAAGGTGAGATCATCCACTTTGGTAGGAAAAATAGAAGAGCAGATTAATATTTAAATGATAAAAGACTGCAGCATGCTGCATTGCAGAAGGACTTGGGAAGGTTTGTGCATGAACTACAAAAAATTGGGTTGTAGGTACAACAGGTTATTAAGAAGGCAAATGGAATGTTGGCCTTCATCACTACAGGACATTGAATTCAAGAGCAGGGAGGTCATGCTGCAATTATACAAGGTACTGGTGAGGCTGCACCTGGAGTACTGTATACAGTTCTGGTCTCCATACTTGATGAAGGATAGATTGGCCTTGGAGTCAGTCCAGAGGAGGTTCACCGGAGATGAGGGGGTTGACCTACGAGGAGAGACTAAATCATCTGGGATTATACTCACTCAAATTCAGAAGAATGAGTGGAGATCTTAGAGAAACATATAAAATTATGAGAGGTTTAGATAGGATAGAGGCAGGAAAATTGTTTTCATTGGTGGGTGAGACCAGGGACACAGCCTCAACATTCAGGGGAGTAGATTGAAGACGGAGATGAGGAAAAACTGTTTTTTTTTCCCCCCAGAGAGTCATGAATCTGTGGAATTCTCTGCCCAGAGAAGCGGTTGAGGTAACTTCATTAAACATATTTAAGGTTCAGTTGGATAAAATCTTTACATAAAAGAAGAACGAAGGGATATGGGAAAAAGGCAGGTCGGTGGAGTTGAGTCAATGATCAGATCAGCCATGATCTTATTGAATGGGGAAGCAGGTTCGACAGGCCGGATGGCCTCCTCCTGCTCCTATTTCTTATGTTCTTATGTACAGACCCTTCAGGCCATGATGTTGTGCCAACCTATATTTACCTATCCAAAAAGAAATTAAACCATCCCTACCTTATAACCTTCTATTTTTCTTTCATCCATGTGGCTGTCTGAGAGTCTCTTAAATGTTCATATTGTTTCACCCTCCACCACCACCTGGCAATGCGATGCAGGTACCCACACTCTCTGTGTAAAAAACTCCAAATCAGGCCACTGCCATGAACATCGCTTGGAAGGGTCGCGGATAAGGTGTGCACTGCACTGAAGCTGAGCCGTAGTATCACTATAGATCAAATTGCTATAGATTGATACTTGCAGTAGGGTCACCCCTCCAAGTAATCAGCGGCCCGGGAATGTGTGTATATCCCTGTGGGTACCATTTGTACCAGAGCTGTACCTCCCAATGATCAGGGGTCTGGGAAAGGAGGGTATTACTCCTGCTTATAGTGTGCACTTATACTGTGTGAATGTCAGCACCACCTGTGTGAATTAGTAATTGTGTTCTGTTTAATGCTTTCTCACACTCTTTGGCAAATTATGCATGTGTGTGTTCTATTCCAGTAACATGTTCCCATGCTCCTTTATAAATTGTGTGTTAATAAAAGTATTCAGATTCATTTCTGTGAAACCACCAAATCTGATACTTTTCAACACAAAAATGCAACATCCTGATAAATCTTCTCTGCACCCTCTCCATAGCTTCCACATCCTTCCTCTAATGAACATGATATTCCAAGTGTGGTCTCACCAGAGCTTTAGAGAGCTGAAACATTACCTCACAACTCCTGAACTCAATTCCCAGATGAATGAAGGCCAGCATACCATAGACCTTCTTAAATATCCCATCGACCTGCATAGCAACCTTGAGAGATCTATGGATTTGTACTCCAAGGTCCCTGTTCCTCCACACTGTTAAATATGCAACCATTAACTGTGTACTCTGCCTTCCAATTTGACCTTCCAAAATGTATCACCTCACACTCATCCAGATTAAACTCCAACTGCCACTTTTCCGAGCAACTCTGCATCCTATCTATATTCTTTTGTGACATTCTTCAACATTCAACACTATCCACAACTCCTCCAACCTTCGTATCATCCAAAAATGTACTGACCCATTCTTCTACATCTTCGTCCAGGCCATTTATAAAAAACACAAGGAGCAGGGATCCCAGAACAGATCCCTGCGGTACTCCACGTCACCGACCTCCAGGCAGAATTCTTTCCTTCCACTACTACTCTCTGCTTTCCACAGGCAAGCCAGTTCTGAATCCACTTAACTAAGATTCCATGGATCCCATGACTTTTTGAACAAATCTCCCATTAATAAAGTCCATATAGATCACATCTACCGCCTTAACTTCACCAATTTCTTTTGTTACCTCTGCAGCAGCTATTTCGGTAGAGCTACTAAAGCAATACACACACACACACACACACACACACACACACACACACACACACACACACACACACACACACACACACACACACACACACACACCAAGTTAGTCAACACAAGAATGTTTTATTTAGACTTTCTTTTATATACCTCATGTCCCGGGCTCCACGAGACAGGGTGGGACATCATTTTGAGTTTGAGTTTGCTGCCGATCCACAGGACTGGCAGTTTAAATTAAGCCCAATGAGAGCCCTGCATCATCCAGCAGGAGACTCCATAAACTCGGCATGCATGCAGCACTGAGTGCTTGCGGTCTAATAAATGGGAGAGTACTAAGCCATCTGTCTGTGTGCCTGCTGAAGAACCACGCCTTATGGCTCTGTGTGCCCACTGAAGAACCACGCCGGCAATGGTTCACAATACCGTATTGTGCCTGCTTGGCTTGCTACATAGCTGCTACACCTCCTAAAAAAAACTAAGTTTGTTCTATTCTGACCTGGTCTTGACCAAGGTCCTTTTCTCTGGTATTCACTGAAGCAAAGTATTCATTTTGAACCTCCCCAACCTTCTCCGCCTCCAGGCACATGTTGCCTTTTTCAGTCCCACCTTCATTCTCATCATCCTTCTGTTCTTCACATATGCCAGAAAGCCTTGGGGATCTCCTTAGTCACCTTTGAGCTCTCCTAAGTCCTTTCTTAAGGTCCTTCCTGGCTACCATATAGTTCTCATGAGCCCTTCCTATTTTCTATATTTAACATATGCTTCCTTCTTCCTCTTAACGAGCTGCCTCATCTTTTTCGTCAACCGTGGTTCACTTTTCCTACCATATTTTCCCTCTCAGTGGGACAAACCTATCCTGAACCCCATACAAGTGGTCCCCATACATCCTCCACATTACTTCCGTGCTTATTCCTGAGGTCACCTGTTCCCACTTTACTTTCCCTAGTTCCTGCCTCATCCCAGTAGTCACAGTCACTGAAATGCTCCCTCACCAAGAGGTCTGTCACCCAACCAATTCATTCCCCAGAACCAGATCCAGTGTGGCCTCTCTTCTCGTCAGCCGGTCCACATACTGTGTCAGGAATCCTACTTGTACGCATCTGACAAATTCATTCCCATCTATCCCTCCTGCAGTCAATATTTGGGAAGTTGAAGTTTCCCCATAACAACAGCCCTGTTATTTATCCACCATTCCAAAATCTGCCTGCTACTCTGTGCCTAAGTATCCTGAGGCTATTTGGCAGCCTCTCAATTACTCCCAATACAGTGATTGCTCCTTTTCTATTTATGACTTTCATTCACACCGACTCAGCAGGCACTTCCCCCACAGCCTTCTGCCTTTCTGCAGTCATGTTACTAACCTCACGAGTAATGTTACTCCCCCTCCTTTCTTTTATCTCTCATTCTATCTCTTTTAAAACATCTAAACCCCGGTACTTGCATCAGCCAATCCTGTCCTTGCATTAGCCATGTCTTTGTAATGGCCACAACATCATAGTTCCATGTACTGATCCATGCTCTAAGTTCATCCCCTTTATTCCTAATACTCCTAGCATTGAAATAGACACATTTCAGCCCACCTAACTGGCTACCTTTATGTTTTGTCCCCTGCCTGCCCTTCCTCACCAACTCAGAACACATAGTATCATGCTTTGGATCTTGGACCCCTAATCCCTGCCCTCACATTCTGATTCCCTCACCCTGCCAAACTAATGTAAATTGCAAACAGTTCTTGCAAAACTTCCTGCCAGGATATTGGTCCCCTTCCAGTTCAGATGCAGCCCGTCCTTTTGTGCAGGTCAGACCTTCCCAGACCTTCCCAGAATAGATCCCGAAGATCCACAAATCTGAACCTCTGCCCCCTGGACCAACTCTTCAGCCACTCATTCATCTGCCACAACTTCCTCTTCCTACCCTCTCTGGCACATGGCATAGACAGCAATCCTGAGATTACCACTCTTGCTTTTCAACTTCCTTCCTAACCCTATACTCCTTCTTCAGGACCTTGTCCTTATAGTATCAGTAGCTGTTTTCACAGCACAGGTGAGCAGTGACCCTACTTGTCCCAGTCAAATTTCCAGGAATTCAGGACCTCCCGTGCCTTTCACACTATGGTCTAAATTCTCGGGAATTTGCCCTCCCTGGCAATTTGGTGGGGGGGCACCCACTCCAACTGATGATGCATTACACACTCACAGGAGTAAGAGTTAAGTTCATCCCCATCCGTCTGACCATCACCCACCCACTCGCTTGCTAGCTCCCTCCCTCCCTCCTTCAGCTGCCAGCCCACGCTCCCCCTGCGCTTTGGCAAGTCACGACGGTGACTCAATGCTGGATGAATGGCCGACTTCATTTCCCATAACCCCTCACGCAGCTGGAACTGCTCTGGGAAATACAGCTGTGTGAGGGATTATGGTTAATGAGGATGGCCATTTATCCCGTATTGTTCTGCCGTCACGATGGGCCAAAATGGCCTGCTGTTGTCAGGATATTTTAATTTTAAACCCCCATGTGACGCAGCACACAAGTGCAGATGACGTTACGAGGCTCCCCCTGCTCAGCCATTTGCCTTTGCACACTGCAGGGAGAGGGTGCTCCGAGAACATTTCCCAGGGGTCGAGGCCCTGTTTAAAATTCCCTGGCCGACCTTTTCGCACGGCAGGTTCACGGAAGAGTTCCCGGGAAAATGTTCCTGAGAATCCTCATTTTACACAGCGGTTGTGAAAAGGCCTCGTGTCATTGGTGCCAGTGTGGACCATGACATCTGGCTACTCAGCCTCCTGCTTCAGAATGCTGTGGACTCAATTGGAGACATCCCTGACCCTGGCACCTGGGTGGCATCGTACCATCCAGCCTTCTAGATCTTGTTCACAGAACCTCCAAGCTACTCGCCTAGCATATCACTAAAGCCCTTCTCTTCTCACCCCTTCCTCTCTTCGCCAAAGTTCCAGACTCTGTGCCAGAGACCTGACCACTACAACTTGACCCTGCTAGATCAATCCCCAACAGTATCTTATTGTTGAGGGGAATGGCCACAGGGATGCACCGACTGCCTATTCCTTTCTCTCTCCCAATAGTCACCCAGTTACCTGCCTCCTGTCTTTTGCGTGTCGACTGTTGCCTTCTAGCTTCTCTCTGTCATTCCCTTTGCCTCCTGAATGATCTGGAATCCAGTTCCCTAATCCAGTCAGTAAGGAACTGCACCTCTTGCAGGTGTAGTCATCAGGGACAATTGTGCTCTCCCAGATACCCTACATCTTGCAGTCAGAGCATTCTACTGCCCAAGTTGCTGAAGAAGAGATAGTCAACCTGCCTCAACGACTATCACCCAGGAGCACTAACTTCTACAGTGATGAAATGCTTTGAGAGGCTGGTCAAGGCCTCTCAACGCGTACCCAAGTAAAGATGTGGACCCACAGCAATTCATCTATCGCTTCACAGCAGATGCAACATCATTGGCTCTGGATCACCTCGAAAACCACTATTCATTGATTACAGTTTGGCCTTCAACACCATTATTCTCTCAGTGCTAGTCAAGAGGCTACAAACTCTAGACCTCTGTACCCCCCTCTGCAACTGGATCCTTGACTTTCTCATCAGAAGACCAGAGTCAGTATGAATTGGAAAGGACTCCTCCTCACTGATCAACACAGGCACACCCCATGGTTGCGTGGTTAGCCCCACTGCTCTACTCATTATACACCCATGACTATGTGGCCAGGCACAATTCCAATGCTGTCCACAAGTTTTCTGATAACTCCACAGTTGTCGGCAGAACCACAAACAGCAATGAGGAAGTGCACAGGAGGGAGATGGATCAGCTCGTTGAGTGGTGTAACGACGACAACCTTGCCCTCAATGTCAGGAAAACCGAGGAGATGATTGTGGACTTCAGGAGTAAGTCAGGGGAATACAACCCAGTCCTTATCGAGGGCTTAGTAGTGGGTCAAGAACTTCAAATTCCTGGGTGTCAACATCTCCGAGGATCTGTCCTGGAGCTTCCACGTTGATGCAATCACAAAGAAAGCTCTCCAGCAGCTATATTTTGTGAGGTGTTTGAGGAGATTCAATATGTCACCAAAGACTCATAAACTTATACAGGTGCACCATGGAGAGCATTCTGGCGAGTTGCATCAACTCTCAGGACAAGAATAACCTCCAGAGGGTTGTAAACTTGGCCTGTGAATTAAGGGCACTAGACTTCCCTTCAATGAGGACTTCTACAAGAGATGGTGCCTTAAAAAGCAGCCTCTATCCTCAAAGACACCCACCACCTAGGCCATGCCTTCTTCACTCTGATACCATCAGGGAAAAGGTATAGGAGCCTAAAAACAAGCACTCAGTGGTACAAGGACAGCTTCTTCCCTACTGCTATCAGATTCCTGAATGATTAATGGAACAAAGACACTGCCTTAATTTCCGTGCACTTGCAGTGGCCCACAAGTGGAGACATGGACTGGCCCGCAAAATGGCTGATGAACACGGCGACTGCGCGGACCTGGGGGTGACACTGGCTGTCGTCCCAGGTAACCTCCACATGGCAAGAGGTTGGGGAACTCTGGCAGGATTGCCGGTAAATCCCAGACCGGTGCTCCTTTAACGTGGGGCCCTGACATCAGTGCTTGGGGCCCATATAAATGCGACAGCCAGAGCAACAAACCACTCTCACTTTCCAAGGCTTTGGTGTGCTCGGATAGTGCAAATGCTGCATTGGTCACCCCAACAGGTCCAACTGGAAGTTGGACCCGAAGATGGAAGGCCTGGCAGAACCAGCGACCATCCATGCAGTCTCCCTCAGGCTCCCAACCTTCTGGGTGTCACAGTCACACGTGTGGTTGGAGCAGGCCGAGGCTCAGTTCGAGCTTTGGCACATCATGGCCGACGATGTCACCCACTACTTCTATGTTGTGAGTGCCTTCGATCAGGACACAGTGGCAAGGGTCGTAGATTTCCTATGGCAGCCTCCCGAGCAAGGCAAATACGTGACCCTCAAAGAGCTTTTAACCTGAATTTTTGGGCTCTCCCAGCACTTGTGCCACCTGATTGCTGCATATGGACAGATTGGGGGACAGGGTCTCGTTCGCCCTAATGAGCAAGATTCTCACTTTAACTGAGGGCCTGCTCTTTGTGCAGATCATTCTGGAGCAGCTGCCCGAGGATATCCAACTCTTGCTCATGGACGAGGACATCAGTGATACTCGGAGGGTCGTGGCCCAGTCTGACATGCACTGGAGAGCAAAGAAGCATACCAGCACCATCATAAACCACATCAGAAAGTCCAATGAACAGTCTCTGATGTGATCAAGGCCAGCGGAGAGGCAAGTGAACACCCCAGGACAGCTCTGCTATTACCATCAGTTGATGCCGCCCACCCTGCAGGTTTCCAGGAAACACCCTGGCCAACCGTTGTTGATGGCTGCGGTGGTTGGCCCACCTGATAGCCTCTTCTATGTCTGGGACTCACTGTTGGTAAGGCATTTCCTGGTCGACACCGGTGCTGAGTTAAGTGTCCTGCCCCCCGCAGGCCTTGACACCCGTAATAGCAAGCAGAGCCCAGCACTAAGGGCAGCCAACAGCTCCTCCATTTGGACTTTTGGGTCCCACACTGATTCTCCTTCAGTTTAGCAACTGACGCTTTATATGGACCTTCACCCTCATGGCAGTGGTGCAACCCCTCCTGGGGGCTGACTTCCTTTGAGCCCACTGCTTGCTGGTCGACCTCAAGGGACGGTGTTTAGTGCATGCCAAAACCTTTCAGTCTCCACCTCTGGGGGAAGCCAAGCTACCCGCCTCCCACCTGGACTCTATAACACTCTCGGACAATGAATTCGCCCGCATCCTGATGGAGTTCCCCTTGACAGTAGTGCCACAGTTCTCCGTGGCCGAGCCAAAGCACGGGTTAAGGCATCATATACAGACCAAAGGCTCCCCCCCACCTCCACTCCATGCCAGGTCACACCAACTCCCTCCTGAGAAGCTCAGCCTGGCAAAGGAGGAGTTTAAGAAAATGGAGGAGCTGGGAATTGTGCAGCGCTCCGACAGTCCCTGGGCCTCTCCCATCCACATGGTGCCAAAATCAGCAGGGGTCTGGAGACCATGCAGCGACTATCGCCACCTCAACGAGGCCACAACGCCCGACAGATATCCCATGCCCTACATTTAAGACTTCACTGACAACCTACATGGGCACAAGCATCTGGGGGTACCACCAAATCCCAGTTCACCCCCAGGATGTCTCCAAGATCGTGATCATAACCCGCTTTGGTATGTTTGAATGTCTCCACATACTCTCTGGTCTAAAGAACATGGCATAAACCTTCCAATGACTGATGGACGCAGTGTTCATCTTTTTGGACAATATCCTCATCGCCAGCCGCAGCCGCAAAGATAACTTCGCCCACCTGAGACAACTGTGCTCCTGCTTTAGTGAGTGTGAACTGACGATCAACCCCACGAAATGCCAATTTGGTTTAGACACCATTGACTTCCTGGGTTACAGGATTAACAAACATGGGGCTGCACCACTCCCTGAAAAGGTTGAGGGGATCCGGCATTTTGCTAAGCTACAGGAATTCACCAATATGATAAACTTTTACCACAGGTTTATATCGGCAGCAGCACGTATCATGCGCTCCCCTCTTCGCACTCTTGGTGGGAAAGTCAAAAGACATTACTTGGGATGATGAGTCTTCTAGGGCATTGCAGAATGCCAAGGTCACGCTGACCAACGCTATCCTCCTGGCCCATTCCAGACCGGAGGCACCTACCGCTCTAGGTGTCGATGCTTCCAGCACAACAGCAGAAGATGTGCTGGAACAACTTATTGAGGGCCAGTGGCAATCCCTGGCCTTTTGCAACACTTTCAACCAAGAGCTGTTAGCACTGTACCTGGCGGTAAGACATTTCCATTACCTTTTGGAAGGTTGGCAATTCAGGGCGTTCATTGACCACAAGCCATTGACTTTTGCCTTCCATCAGGTATCAGACCAGTGGTTGGCCCAACAACAGAAACAGATCCTACATGTCCAAATTTGCCATGGATATTTAGCACATCACAGGGAAAAGCAAAGTGGTAGCCAATGCTCTGTCACACCCCGTGATTGAGTTGGTACACACCCTGTCCCGGCGGTGGAGGGGGGGTGCGGGGTGGGGGGGGGGGGGTGATTACCCAATCCTGCTTCCGGATCTGCTGAGTTCCTGCAGCACATTTTGCTTCATTCCAGCATCTGCAGTGTCTTGTGTCTCCATAGACAGGCAAGTATTGAGAACTGGAGTCCCTTCAGGAGAAGCCCAACACGAATTACAGAAGGGTTAATCACTTAATATTACCCATTCATTTACACATCACGTATCGCCTATCCATCTGTGAAAGAATCTATGGTTTCCACAATAGCTTTGTAAATCACCTGACATTCCACAAATCCTGAAATAGAAGTGTTACCTTGGATCATGAAGAGTTGCCCCAAAAGGATTTATAAGGTTTTCTTGATTTTGTAACATCTTAATTTCAATGTGAAAACTTTCAGAATTAAAGCAGTTATGTTAACACCTTTTTGAAAGACCAACACAGTTCAAGAAAAGCAAAGACACTTTAAATTAATAAATATAAATTTAAAAAAATATAAATTAAATAAATTTAATTTATAGCAATTTTGGCCACAGCAAAAGAACACATTTCATGAAATGTTCATGACAGTAATTCTTGATTCTGAAAGGGTGTGAGACACCAAAGACAGAAGATGCTGGAATCTAGAGCTAAAAAAAATCCAATTTGGACCAATTCAGCATATGGAGCTGCTACTACAGGGGAGGGTGGGGATGGGGAGTGGGGGAAGGGGGTGGTGCTGGGGGGAAGGAATTGTTGATGTTCTTGAGTTGAGACCCTGCATTAGACTGAGAGTGGAGAGAGAGAGAGAGAGAGAGAGAGAGAGAGAGAGAGAGAGAGAGAGAGAGAGAGAAGGGGTATGAAGAGGTATGAAGAGGTAAGGAGGAGAGGCAGAGATCAGGGGGTGATTGGTGGACTGAAGGATGATGGGTAGATGGAGGCAGGTGGAGGGGTGGAGATGGGAGACAGAGGTGTAATCAAATTGGGGGATGGTTACGGTGGGGTGGAAGCAGGCAGACAAATAACAAAGTAAAAGCAGGCTGGGGCGTGGCTAGAAGAAGGGAACTGATACCATGAGTGTGAGGTATATTTCTCCAAGCTTAAACAGGACATAACATCATGTAACCACTGGGCATGAGTAGGTGAGGAATTGTCTTTCCATTTCATTAAAATTGCTCATCTAGCTATCAATGAAGCAAAAGCAAGAATTTCCTCATGAGTTGAAGTCAAAAGTGTCATTTCTTCTTGAGAAAAGCCAATCAAAGCTAAAAGAAGGCTTGGTTCTAATTCGTTCTTAGATAAAGTCTGAAAGATATCTTTCCAAAATTTTTCTAAGTTAGGAGATTCCCAAAGAATAGCTTCAAAGATTTTACACCTATTGCATAAAGGGTCAACGTCCAGGTAAAACAAATTAATTTAACTTTGGACCATATGTAACTTATGCACCAGCTTGAATTGTAACAATGCCGTGCACAAAATGAAGCTTCATGGATCAAATCAAGAGTGGAAAAACAATCTTGGTCTGAAAAAGATATAGCAAAGATATAGTTTCATTTTGACAAGATGTGGGGCCCTATTCATAGATTGCAATCATAATTGGAAGATTGTCCATTCTCTGAAGGCCACTCCTCGATTCATACTGTTCTAATTGATATAAGCAAACTTGTTTAAAGGGAGGGGTTGCTTAAGGTGGGATGTGAGTGGGAAGGGAAGCTTGAGAATCACTGCTCTGGACCCAACTGTGACTGAAATATTTGGCTTGAGAAAAATTGTAATTGTTCCAGTTCCTTTGGAGTTCTGAAACCGTGCACATAACAAGTCAATGAGGTACGATTAAAACAGGGGTTTTCAAATGCTTTCTTCCCACCCACATCCCACCGTAAGCAATCCCTTACTAATCACAAAGCACCTATGGCATAGGAATTACATAAAGTGGCATGTGAGAAGAAAGAAAAAGGTTGAGAACCATTGGTTTAGATCAAGGGATGGTTAATTCAATCTCATTTCTTTATATGCAGTGTTACATCTGATTATATGATGAGAAAGAGATAAACAGTTATTATCATATTGATAGAACAATTGTTAAATAAATAACTATGGATGGATTTTTGATTTATGATTACATTTGACTTGTTGACTTGTATATTCTATTAGATGACTTGGTATGCTGGATATGTATGTTAAATTCAATAAAAATATTTTAAAGCAAATGAGTGTGAGGGAATTTCAGCTACATTTCTGAATTGGAAACTGGATATCAATGCCAATTACTGATTAAAAATCTGATTATCCCCTGTTTGACGAGGTCCCAGTGAGATCAGTCCAATGGTCATCTGAAGTCCAAGGATATGAATGAACACAAACGGGGATTGGAATTTGCAGATGATGGCCATTATTGTCTCCTGTTGATGCCACCCACCATGTTATTCCTCCACCCACCATTTTACTCCTACCTTCACCCCAACCCAATCCCACTTCTGCATCAGTAGAAGCTTCCCATAGCAGAGAAAACTCCATCTGATGCTTTTCACTCCTCAGATTTTAACACAAACATACCAGCCTCCACATCCCCCTCATCCTCACCTACCACCCACCAGCCTCGACGTCCCCCTTATCCTCACCTACCAGCCCACCAGCCTCCACGTCCCCCTCATCCTCACCTACCAGCCCACCAGCCTCCACATCCCACTCATCCTCACCTACCACCCCACTAGCCTCCACATGCCCCTGTTCCTCACCTACCACTCAACCAGCCTCCACATCCCCTCATTCTCACCTACCACCCCACCAGCCTCCACGTCCCCCTCATCCTCACCTACCAGCCCACCAGCCTCCACGTCCCCCTCATCCTCACCTACCAGCCCACCAGCCTCCACATCCCCCTCATCCTCACCTACCAGCCCACCAGTCTCCACATCCCCCTCATCCTCACCTACCAGGCCACCAGCCTCCACGTCCCCCTCATCCTCACCTACCAGGCCACCAGCCTCCACGTCCCCCTCATCCTCACCTACAAGCCCACCAGCCTCCACGTCCCCCTCATCCTCACCTACCACCCCACCAGCATCCACATCCCCCTCATCCTCACCTACCACCCCACCAACCTCCACATCCCCCTCATCCTCACCTACAACCCACCAGTCTCCACGTCCCCCTCATCCTCACCTACCACCCCACCAGCCTCCACATACCCCTCATCCTCACCTACCACCCCACCAGCCTCCACATCCCCCTCATCCTCACCAACCACTCCACCAGCCTCCACATCCCACCCATTCTCACCTACCACCCCACCAGCCTCCACATACCCCTCATCCTCACCCTACCACCCCACCAGCCTCCACATTCCCCTCATCCTCACCTACCACCCCACTAGCCTCCACATGCCCCTGTTACTCACCTACCACCCCACTAGCCTCCACATGCCCCTGTTCCTCACCTACCACTCCACCAGCCTCCACATCCCACCCATTCTCACCTAACACCCCACCAGCCTCCACATACCCCTCATTCTCACCCTACCACCCCACCAGCCTCCACATTCCCCTCATCCTCACCTACCACCCCACTAGCCTCCACATGCCCCTGTTCCTCACCTACCACTCCACCAGCCTCCACATCCCACCCATTCTCACCTACCACCCCACCAGCCTCCACATACCCCTCATCCTCACCCTACCACCCCACCAGCCTCCACAATCCCCTCATCCTCACCCTACCACCCCACCAGCCTCCACATCCCCTTCATCCTCATCTACCACCCCTCTAGCCTCCACATCCCCCTGTTCCTCACCTACCACTCCACCAGCCTCCACATTCCCCTCATCCTCACCTTCCACTCCACCAGGCTCCTCATCCCCCTCATCCTTACCTACCACCCCACTAGCCTCCACATGCCCCTGTTCCTCACCTACCACCCAACCAGCCTCCACATCCCCCTCATCCTCACCTACCACCCCACTAGCCTCCACATGCCCCTGTTCCTCACCTACCACTCAACCAGCCTCCACATCCCCCTCATTCTCACCTACCACCCCACCAGCCTCCACGTCCCCCTCATCCTCACCTACCAGCCCACCAGCCTCCACGTCCCCCTCATCCTCACCTACCACTCCACCAGCGTCCACATCCCCCTCATCCTCACCTACCAGCCCACCAGCCTCCACGTCCCCCTCATCCTCACCTACCACCCCACCAGCCTCCACGTCCCCCTCATCCTCACCTACCAGCCCACCAGCCTCCACATCCCCCTCATCCTCACCTACCAGCCCACCAGTCTCCACATCCCCCTCATCCTCACCTACCACCCCACCAGCATCCACATCCCCCTCATCCTCACCTACCACCCCACCAACCTCCACATCCCCCTCATCCTCACCTACCACCCACCAGTCTCCACGTCCCCCTCATCCTCACCTACCAGCCCACCAGCCTCCACATCCCCCTCATCCTCACCAACCACCCCACCAGCCTCCACATCCCCCTCATTCTCACCTACCACCCCACCAGCCTCCACATACCCCTCATCCTCACCTACCACCCCACCAGCCTCCACATCCCCCTCATCCTCACCAACCACTCCACCAGCCTACACATCCCACCCATTCTCACCTACCACCCCACCAGCCTCCACATACCCCTCATCCTCACCCTACCACCCCACCAGCCTCCACATTCCCCTCATCCTCACCTACCACCCCAGTAGCCTCCACATGCCTCTGTTACTCACCTACACCCCACTAGCCTCCACATGCCCCTGTTCCTCACCTACCACTCCACCAGCCTCCACATCCCACCCATTCTCACCTACCACCCCACCAGCCTCCACATACCCCTCATCCTCACCCTACCACCCCACCAGCCTCCACATTCCCCTCATCCTCACCTACCACCCCACTAGCCTCCACATGCCCCTGTTCCTCACCTACCACTCCACTAGCCTCCACATCCCACCCATTCTCACCTACCACCCCACCAGCCTCCACATACCCCTCATCCTCACCCTACCACCCCACCAGCCTCCACAATCCCCTCATCCTCACCCTACCACCCCACCAGCCTCCACATCCCCTTCATCCTCATCTACCACCCCTCTAGCCTCCACATCCCCCTGTTCCTCACCTACCACTCCACCAGCCTCCACATTCCCCTCATCCTCACCTTCCACTCCACCAGGCTCCTCATCCCCCTCATCCTTACCTACCACCCCACTAGCCTCCACATGCCCCTGTTCCTCACCTACCACCCAACCAGCCTCCACATCCCCCTCATCCTCACCAACCACCCCACCAGCCTCCACATCCCCTCATCCTCTCCTACCACCCCACCAGCCTCCACATCACTCTCACCCTCACCTACCACCCCACAAGTCTCCACATCCTGCTGTTCCTCACCTACTCCCCCTCAGCCTCCACATCCCCCTCATCCTCACCTACCACCCCACCAGCCTCCACATCCCCCTCATCCTCACCTACCACCCCACTAGCCTCCACATGCCCCTGTTCCTCACCTACGATCTCACCAGCCTCCACATGCACCTCATCCTCACCTACCACCCAACCAGCCTCCACATCCTCCTCATCCTCACCTACCACCCAACCAGCTTCCACATCCCCCTCATCCTCACCTACCACCCCACTAGCCTCCACATGCCCCCGTTCCTCACCTACCACCCAACCAGCCTCCACATCCCCCTCATCCTCACCAACCACCCCACCAGCCTCCACATCCCACTCATTCTCACCTACCACCCCACCAGCCTCCACATCCCCTCATCCTCTACTACCACCCCACCAGCCTCCACATCACTCTCACCCTCACCTACCACCCCACAAGTCTCCACATCCTGCTGTTCCTCACCTACCACCCCTCAGCCTCCACATCCCCCTCATCCTCACCTACCACCCCACCAGCCTCCACATCCCCTCATCCTCTCCTACCACCCCACCAGCCTCCACATCACTCTCACCCTCACCTACCACCCCACAAGTCTCCACATCCTGCTGTTCCTCACCTACCACCCCTCAGCCTCCACATCCCCCTCATCCTCACCTACCACCCCACCAGCCTCCACATACCCCTCATCTTCACCTACCACCCCACCAGCCTCCACATCACCCTGTTCCTCACCTACAATCTCACCAGCCTCCACATGCACCTCATCCTCACCTACCACCCCACCAGCCTCCACATCCCCTGTTCCTCACCTACCACCTCACCAGCCTCCACATCCCTTGTTCCTCACCTACCACCCCACCAGCCTCCACATCCCCCTCATCCTCACCTACCACCCTCCAGCCTCCACATCCCCTGTTCCTCACCTACCACCCCTCCAGCCTCCACATCCCCTGTTCCTCACCTACCACCCCACCAGCCTCCACATCCCTTGTTCCTCACCTACCAGCCCACCAGCCTCCACATCCCCCTCATCCTCACCTACCACCCACCAGCCTCCACATCCCCCTCATCCTCACCTACCACCCCACCAGCCTCCATATACCCCTCATCTTCACCTACCACCCCACCAGCCTCCACATCCCCCTGTTCCTCACTTACAATCTCACCAGCCTCCACATCCCTTGTTCCTCACCTACCACCCAACCAGCCTCCACATCCCCCTCATCCTCACCTACCACCCCACCAGCCTCCACATCCCCCTCATCCTCACCTACCACCCAACCAGCCTCCACATCCCCCTCATCCTCACCTACCACCCCACCAGCCTCCTCATCCCCTGTTCCTCACCTACCACCTCACCAGCCTGCACATCCCTTGTTCCTCACCTACCACCCCACCAGCCTCCACATCCCTTGTTCCTCACCTACCAGCCCACCAGCCTCCACATCCCCCTCATCCTCACCTACCACCCCACCAGCCTCCACATCCCCCTCATCCTCACCTACCACCCCACCAGCCTCCCCATACCCCTCATCCTCACCTACCACCCCACCAGCCTCCACATCCTCCTCATCCTCACCTACCACCCTACCAGCCTCCCCATACCCCTCAGCCTCACCTACCACCCCACCAGCCTCCACATCCCCCTCATCCTCACCTACCACCCTCCAGCCTCCACATCCCCCTGTTCCTCACCTACCACCCCACCAGCCTCCACATCCCTTGTTCCTCACCTACCAGCCCACCAGCCTCCACATCCCCCTCATCCTCACCTACCACCCACCAGCCTCCACATCCCCCTCATCCTCACCTACCACCCCACCAGCCTCCATATACCCCTCATCTTCACCTACCACCCCACCAGCCTCCACATCCCCCTGTTCCTCACTTACAATCTCACCAGCCTCCACATCCCTTGTTCCTCACCTACCACCCAACCAGCCTCCACATCCCCCTCATCCTCACCTACCACCCCACCAGCCTCCACATCCCCCTCATCCTCACCTACCACCCAACCAGCCTCCACATCCCCCTCATCCTCACCTACCACCCCACCAGCCTCCTCATCCCCTGTTCCTCACCTACCACCTCACCAGCCTGCACATCCCTTGTTCCTCACCTACCACCCCACCAGCCTCCACATCCCCTGTTCCTCACCTACCACCTCACCAGCCTCCACATCCCTTGTTCCTCACCTACCACCCCACCAGCCTCCACATCCCCCTCATCCTCACCTACCACCCACCAGCCTCCACATCCCCTGTTCCTCACCTACCACCCCACCAGCCTCCACATCCCTTGTTCCTCACCTACCAGCCCACCAGCCTCCACATCCCTTGTTCCTCACCTACCAGCCCACCAGCCTCCACATCCCCCTCATCCTCACCTACCACCCCACCAGCCTCCCCATACCCCTCATCCTCACCTACCACCCCACCAGCCTCCACATCCTCCTCATCCTCACCTACCACCCTACCAGCCTCCCCATACCCCTCATCCTCACCTACCACCCCACCAGCCTCCACATCCCCCTGTTCCTCACCTACCACCCCACCAGCCTCCACATCCCCCTGCTTTCCATTAAAACCTCCTCGCCTTTTCTTCCCCCTCTATCATCTCCTGCCTTTCCAGTTCTTTCACCTACACAGCCCTGCCTCCCCCACCCCCTCAGTGCTGCTGCCCCCTCCCTTCTCCACCAATCATCCCCTGTCCTGCCACTCCCCCTATCCCCTCTCGCACTCTTTTTTTTTCTGACGCTCACCGGCCTTTTCCCACACTGTGATTGAACGCCGGTTCTGTATCTCTTGCCTTTGCTACATGAAGGACACCGGCTGAGTTTTCATCGATGGGGTCCGCAGAATTCAGCGCTGTCCTTCCACGCCAGGTTCACCCCCCCACCCCCCCCCCCCCCCCCGCCCCCCGTCTTACTGGGGAAGGAGAGATCGCACTGCAAAGCTCTGCAGGAACATGTTTCCAATGGGAGCGGCGGCGCTGTCAGTCACCAGCCTCCTCCATCCGTTCCGTTCTCTCGCCAATGAAAGCGCCGTGTGACAAGTTCTTATTTCAGAGTGAACACCTCAAAATGAGCCTATTCCCATCAATTTCCCCTCCCAATTTCCCATAGCTGTTTACTTGTGTGTGTGTGTGGTGGGGGGGGGGGGGGGGGTTAACACTACATTTTAAGAAAAAGTGTTCCTTATTGAGATTTATTTTAACAAATTCAAAGGATCTCCTGAGATTTTGAGCAAGTTTCCTTTCTGGAACTGCAGCTCAGCTTGAAGCAGCGGCGGGCCTCTTGGAGCAGCTTCTGATGTAACGAGCCCGCAGTGATTCCCATCCCCATTCGCCGCGGCTGCGGAGCTGTTTCTCGGGCTTGCTTCACGTGATGTCATCCCTCTCCAGCCAGGCGAGGGGGAGCCTGGTCGCGTCAGTACCCTGGACAGCTCCGGCCGGCCTCGGCGAGCTGCAGGCGGGCATACTCCACGATCTCTCCCTCCCCGAACTCCACTGAAGTATGAGGCACTGGGGCAGGGGCGTCTCGCCACCTGCAGCGACTTCGAACCAAAGCCATTTCTAGCGCTCGACCACTTCCAATTCATGTTTGTTGTTACAAGTGCCGAATCATGGGGTTCCAGCGTTCAGGCTGGATTCATTGAGTGAGGGCACGACCGATGGATGAACTGTCAGCGCACTCTCTCGATCACATCGCAGGAAGGAGAGGGAGTCCCGTCCTTACCGTGCATTTTTGGACACTGGATAGATTTTGCATGCTTGCTGGAAAAATAATGATTTGGCGTGTTTAATCTTGAATGCAACCGTAACTTGGGCCAGTGAGAGCGGTCCCGGGATTATTGGAACTGGATGATCTCTGCAACGAGCGATGGCAAATGAACCAGTCATTCTCAATGTTTACGATATGGTAAGTACTAAAAAGAGAGCAATAAAATAAAATCCAATTGACTGCTTGATGAATCGAGGGGTCAGGGTTGGCCTTAATCCCCTGAGGTTGCCAAATCTGTTTCAGGAGGAATAGGATCTACATTTAACTGAGCTGATGGTGACCATTCACTGTGGATTGAGGAGTTTCAAGGAGGACTCGGTGTTGGGTGAATCTCGGCGTCTCTTTGAGCCCGGGTCCATTTTTATTTGTGTTTTGCAGTCTTACGACATGATTACTATTCATGAATGTTACATCTGTGTCTGAGATAACCTGCACCTTAGTCTGACAAACACGGTAGTCAAAGTCCATCCGTGAAACCCTTGCCGGCCTTTTGATGTTCCCATAACCCCACATCTCAACCCATTTAGTGGGGCGAGCACGTGTCATTCCAGTGATGGATTCGCTGTGTGACAGGTTGGACGCTTCTTCCTATGGATGGACGGTTCTCGTTGACTGCTCTGAGGGTTCACTTCGGCAGACATCAAGGAATTGCTGGCTCCTTTGACCCCAACGACAAGAGGCGAGTGACATCGAGAAGCAAATGAAAGCAAATGCCACCAAACTGTCTAATTTTGAAATTTTCAGTTAAGCTTCAATTGTAGACATCTATTATTGTTTAAATCCTACATCATAAGACAATTCAAAGAGCTGTAACATTTATTATGACAGGAATTAATAGGCAAAAATATTATGCTTAACAATTTGGGAGTGTCTTGTTTGCTATGGAACAAGATTGATAAAATAGTAAATATAAATTTAATTCTAACCAAAAAGGTACTAAACATTTTTTGTATTTTAAGTCTGAGATACCATCAGTGGTTCTCAACCTTTTTCTTCTCACTTTAAGTAATCCCTATGCAATTGGTGCTCTGTGATTAGTAAGGGATTGCTTAAGGTGGGATGTGAAGGTTGAGAATCACTGCTCCAGACCCAATTGATCCTGAAAATATTTTGCTTGAGAAAAATGGTCATTGGCCCATTTGCTTTGGAGTTCTGAAACCGTGCACATGACGAGGGAATGAAGGACGATTAAAGCAGTGGTTTTCCAACTCTTTCTTTCCACCCACATTCCCACCTTAAGCAATCCCTTACTAATTACAGAGCACCGATGGCATAGGGGTTACTTAAAGTGAGATGTGAGTGGAAAGAAAAAGGTTGAGAACCACTGCCAGAAATGAACCTTTTGAACCTCTGCAACTATTGCACTGTGCAAAGCCCATATTTCATAACCTGAAATTAAAATGATGTATCAAAATTAACTGTATGAAAATTGTAGACAGAGTTGCAATGGATCTCATGCACAGATGGTTGAGTTGAATTCAAAAGTTACATGAGACCTTCTTTTCAGTGGACACAAAATTGGATGAAGGGTTCCAGTCCAAAACAATGACTATTCTTTTTCTCCCACTTATGCCATTTGACTTGCTGAATTTCTCCAGCATATTGCTGAAGTATGCATCCTTGTGCAAAGCCTTGACTTTTATAAAAATACTAAAAACATATTTAATGTAGAAACGTGATGACTGTAATTTCAATAAAAAATATCAAATGAACTATAGGGCTGAGGTACAGAAGATGACATAAGGAATTGCATATTAAAAGGGGAAAGGGAGAGTTAAGCAATGGGGATTTGGGGGGAAGGAAATTCCAGAGTATGGGGCAACGAAGATGTTATTGATCATGAGGTGATTAACATCAAATGGAGGTAGCCAGACCAGATGATATTAGAGATACAGGGTTGTTATGGAGAGATAGGAAATCAAAGAAAACTATCAAATATTGCCAGTGGGAGGTGAGCATATGCTGGTGATGTCAAGGCTAATGTGCAAATGGAATTTTGGGTGAATTAAAATATGGGTGGACTTTTGAGTTTACTGGCATTTTTGTAGAGTGGAATATTGGAGAGCAGCTGTAAGCCCATCGGAAAGCTTAAGCCCAGAGCCATCCAATGAGGATTTCAGGAACACCACTGGAAGCAGGTGATCACGTGTAAGATAAAAAGACGTTTTGGTAATTGGAACTCACCTTGTGGTCAAATGAAAAAACAGGATGCAGAAAGTCTGTTGCAGCCTTATATTTGTGTGTGCGCATGCAACGTGTGAAAGAAAATAAAGGAATGGTTAATGTCTTCCTTTAGATGTTGTATAACGTGGTTTGGCCAATCAAAGACCAATAAAGGAGATGAGGAGGAGCCAGTGCTGTCTGAAATATCATGAATATGAACAATACGAACACAATATTCATCGATTCTTGAGAAACTCCTAATTATGGTGTGGATTCTGGAGGGAAAGGCATTTCCAATCAATCTAAGTTTGCTGGTGACATTAAATAGAGTGTAGAGGAAACAGAGGGTCTCCAGAGATGGAGATGGTAAAGGTTTGGAAAATAGAGGACCAGCATTGGTAAATGCAAAGTCGTCCACTTCAAAAGGAAAAATATTAAATACCACTACTATTAAAATTGCAGCATGCTAATTGTCCAGGGAGACCTGGGAGGGCTTGCATATGAATCACAAGTGATTGGTTTGCGGGGGTAATGTGCAATCAAGGAGGCAAATACATTGTCAGCCTTCATTGCTGGAAGGATTGTTTTTAACAGCAGGGAGGTCCTGCTGCAACTGTACAGGGCACTAGTGAGACCGCACTAGGAGTACCATGTACATTTCTGGTCTCCTTACTTGAAAATGATATTCTGGCTTTGCAAGAGGCACAAAGGAGATTCACCAGGTTGATCGCAGAGATGAGGGGATTGGCTATGAGTAGCCTGGTACTACACTGATAGAGGGATGGGGTGGGGGGGGGAGTTGGGGGGTGATCTTAGAGAAATTATAAAATTATGAAGGGAATCAATATGATTGAAGCAGGGAGGATCTTTTTATCAGGGGATGGGTTGAGAACAAAGGGACACAGCCTTAAGATTTGCGAAGTAGATTGAGGATAGAGATGTGGTGGAATTGCTTCTCCCAGAGAGTGATGAATCTGTGCCTATCTCTGCCCAAGGAAGCAGTGGAGAATGCCTCATCAAATGTATTTAAGGCACTGGTAGATTTTTGAATAAAGTCTTAAGGAAACAGGAAGTTAAGTGGAACTGAGTCCACAGCCAGATCAGTGTGTAAGAGATGAAGCAGAAAATGTGACCGAACTCAACTGAGAGATGGGAGAATTTTGAAGGAAATTAAATGATTCTGTTACTGTGGATCTCTCACATCTGTACCCCACCTGGCCAAATATGATGCCAGGTTCACTATAGCCCCTTTCCCACTGGTACATTGTCCCAGGGATTAACAGGGAATTAACCTGTTAAGGGTCCAGTGGAAAAGGAAAACAATCACCACGCCGGCATCAAAGACGGCAAATCACACCGGGGATTGACGGCCTCTGTCCTTACTCATATCCTCGGCATCAGCTGACGCCAGCGTGCTGATCAAACCAGTTGGACAAACTTCCATCCATTCCATTTAAAGGTAGACTCCCTGATCCCCGGGGATGAGTTACATTCAGTGGAAAAGCAGTCAGTGTCTCGGTTATAGGTGGCCTCGTGGAAACAGCACAAATATCTTCCTGTCCCGGGACACTGGATGGCGAATTAACTGGGATGCCAGTGGAAAAGGGGCTATTGTAATCAACTCTTATCAGAAATCGTCTTCCCTGACACCCAGTTCAGGGTAATTATTTTAAATGGTTACTATT
This sequence comes from Narcine bancroftii, assembly GCF_036971445.1. Lineage (NCBI taxonomy): Eukaryota > Metazoa > Chordata > Chondrichthyes > Torpediniformes > Narcinidae > Narcine > Narcine bancroftii. Next base: position 118,197,659 of record NC_091470.1, on the reverse strand, counting down.
GCACAATGAATGAAATGAACCAACAAAACAAAACAACTTCACTTATAGCAGTAGGAGGATTGAGAGGCAATACTTTATATTCAAAATACTAAAACTTCTTTACATTTACTGCTCTGAAGTACTTAAAAGAGAATTGACAGATAAACTCTAGTTACATGTTGAGGGAGCAGGGCTCAAATCTTAGTGTATGTCTTGAGATTTGAGATTACATAGATCTGAACTCAGATTTTATTATACCTTAAAGGGTTTATATAGGAGGGTTCTTCTCTCTTTGGCTTGGCTTCGCGGACGAAGATTTATGGAGGGGGTAAAAAGTCCACGTCAGCTGCAGGCTCGTTTGTGGCTGACAAGTCCGATGCGGGACAGGCAGACACGGTTGCAGCGGTTGCAGGGGAAAATTGGTTGGTTGGGGTTGGGTGTTGGGTTTTTCCTCCTTTGCCTTTTGTCAGTGAGGTGAGTATAGGAGGGTTACACATTAAAAAAACAGGGTCTGTTATATAAATTCTGCCAGCACGTAAATAATGCCTCCATATAAAAGGATGATATTTTTCTATTCAAACTGTGCTCAACACGATGGTTGTAAAGGCGACAATTTACATTTGTAAAACATTTTACAACGGTGTTGTTCAACAACTGGCCCAACAGCCAAACAATTTGAACGGGCACTTGTTTGTGGGAACAGTTGAAATTTTCTTCAGTTGCCTGTAATATACTTAGTTCAAAGCCGGACAAAATTTTCTTTTGTAAATTGAAACTAATATAATTGACCAGCAATTAAGATTTTTGTGTGTGTGTTGTATATGATTAGCTATACTGTTGTTGAATGCTATCGTCACCGCACAGGAGCATCTTTGTTAGTTACCTAAACAAAGTTGCATCTTACTCATTGCTCTATTTTATTAAAATAAATTAACGATACAGCACGGTAGAAGGCGATTCTGGCCATTGAAACTTGTGCCTCCCAATTAACCTGAGACCCCTGCACATTTTGGAGGGTGGGTGGAAATTGGAGCACCTGGCGGAAAACCCATCTGGCCACGGGGAGAATGTATGAACTCTTTACCGACAGTGCCAGATTCGAACCCATGTCACTTGCACTGTAATAATATTGCTTTTTTTATTCATTACACGGAGGTATAAAAGCCCGTGAGCCTCCTGTTCAAATATGATAAGAAATCAGAAGGCATCATCAATTCTTCCAGTGCTAAATTGTATTGTGGCAACCACTTTCTGGGCAGCAGGAAACAGGGCTGTTTGTGGGCACTTCTGGTTACTGCATTGCAGGATGTGGAGGTTTTGGAGAGGGTGCAGAAGAGGTTCACCAGGATGCTGCCTGGACTGGAGAAGTTGGACAAACTTGGGCTGTTTTCTCTGGCACATCCGAGGCAGAGGGGAGACCTGATAGACCAGTGGTTCTCAACCTTTTTCTTTCCACTCACATGACATGCTCTATGATTGATTTAGGTGGGATGTGGATCACTGAATCACTGCTCTAGACCCAATACTTTGCTTGAGAAAAAATATCATCAGCCCAATGGAGTTATGAAACCGTGCACATAACGAGTCATTTAAGGACAGTGGTTTTCAATCTTTTTCTTTCCACCCACATCCCACCTTAAGAAATCACGTACTAATCACAGAGCACCGATGTCATAGGGATTACTTAAAGTGGCCTGTGAGTGGAAAGAAAAAGGTTGAGAACCACTGTGATGGGCATTTATAAACTTATTAGCAGTGTAGATAGGGTAGATGGAATCTTCTTCCCAGGGTGGAAATTATCAAATACTGGAGGATGTAGATTTAAGGTGGGGGGGGGGTGGAAATTCGAAGAAGATGAGAGCAGGGCATATTTTTGACACAGAGAGTGGTAGGTGTTTAGAATGGTGGCGACATCACCTGCATTTTGATATGTGCCTGAATAGGAAGGGTATAGATCGGAATGATTAGTTTGATGTAGGCACAGACTCTGTGGGCCAGAGCAACACTGTTCTATATGATTTATCTGAGGGTTCTTATTTAAAATTCTAGTCACATTCCTAACAGTGAAAAGGGTTGGGATTCTTTGGACCATTTCCACCATTTAGTTAATCTAGAGCAGATCTTCTCCTCCACTTTTATTGTATTTTCTACCTCTCTTTTTAAAAATCAAATCATCCTGAACTTGCACGCAGTAACATATGCCTCCAGCTCACTGGGAAAGGAAGATCCCTTTGTCTCCATGTACATTCCACCCCACCCCCTCACTATTAACTGCTCCTGGTGAATTTTGATGTGTAGTTTTATGTTGCACAACAAGGAATTGTCAGCTTTACAATGTTAATCATGATGTCAAATCGATGGATTGCAGTGGAAAATAACTGTTTTCTAATGTGATGAATTTTGTTCGATTGAGTTATTTTTCTGAGTGTGGCTCCAGAACAAGTAATACATCCATACCAGACGACATGCAAAGTTGCAGCCTGAAGAGACTCAGGATTTTCAGCAATTTATTTATTAACATAAGCCAATATGTAACATCAGAGGTTTCAAAAGCAAACATTCTGTTATATAAGGACTGGTGCAAATCCAGAATTCTCACTCAGTTGGAAGCCATACCCACTGTGGAATTTCAAAACCAAGACTTTATTCAAATTTAGAAATTTAAATTTAGAAATACACCACATTAATAGGCCATTTGGCCCAAGTGTTCAGCCACCCAATTGACCCACAATCCCTGGTACATTTTGAACAGTGGGAGCAAACCGAAGGCCTCAGACAGGCACAGAGAGAACGTATAAACTCCTTATAGACAGCATGGCATTCAAACCTTGGTCTAGATCACTGGCACAGGAGCAGCGTTGCACTAACCGCTATGCTAACTGTGTCGCCCTTCATCAAGGCTATACTGACGGTTGCATGTCGAGACAAGATGTGCATCAGCCAAGAGATAGTTGAATAGAAGAATAGATGTTAACATGAATTTACACTGCTACAGAAAAGACTTTGTTTCAGCATGAAAAAAGAATTGCAAATGAATATACTGAACTACTTTCCATCAATATTACTAATAGTAATATCTCAGCCAATATGGATAGATAAGTATTGGATAGCTTAGATATTGAATATGGTTGCTAAAAATTGCAGCAGGACCTTGATTGGATGGGCAGGAGGGCAGAGGAAAGAGTAATGGCATTTAATGCAGAGAGATGTGCGGCGTTGCCTTTTTGGAGGTCGATCATGGGTAGGACCTACTCAGTGAATGGTAAGGATCTAGGGAGTGTTGCAGAGCAGAGGAATCTAAAAGAACAAGGATGGAGTACCTTGAAAGTAGTGTCACAGGTAGATAGGATGGTGAAAAAGGCTTTTGGCCTTCATCAACTTCTTGAGTATAGAAGTTAGAAGGTCATGTTGTATAAGACATCAATGAGGTCATAGTTGAAATATTGTGTTCATTATGTTCCAGAAATATTGTTGACAAGCTGGAGGGTGCAGAGAAGGTTTAGAACATAGAACAATTCAGCACAGTACAGGCCCTTCAGCCCTTGATATTGTGCTGACCCATATATTCCTTCCAAAAAAAGTACTAAACCTTCCCTACCCCATAACCCTCTATTTTTCCTTCATCCATGTGTTTGTCTAAGAGTCTCTTAAATGCCTCCAATGTTTCAGCTTCCACCACAATCCCTGGCAAGGCATTCCAGGCACCCACAACTCTCTGCATAAAAAAAAAACTTACCCCTGAAATCTCCCCTAAACTTCCCTCCCTTCACTTTGTACAGATGTCCTCTGGTGTTTGCTGATCCTGCCCTGGGAAACAGGTGCTGGCTGTCCACCCTATCTCTTCCTCTCATAATCTTGTAGACCTCTATCAAGTCTCCTCTCATCCTTCTACTCTCCAAGGTGAAAAGTCCCAGCTCTGCTAACCCTGCCTCATAAGACTTGTTTAGAATCTAGGCAACATCCTGATAAATCTCCTCTGCATCCACTCCATAGATTCCACATTCTTCCTATATGAGGTGACCAGAACTGAACACAATACTCTAAGCGTGGCTTTACCAAAGATTTGTAGAGTTGCAACATGACCTCTCTACTCCTGAATTCAATCCCATCACAGCATCCCATTGACATTCTTATCTATCCTATCAACCTGTGCAGCGACCTTGAAGGATGTATGGATTTGAATCCCAAGGTCCCTCTGTTCATCCACACTCTTAGGTAACTGAACATTAACCCTTATGAAGCTGTTACCAGGACTCCGGAGCCTGAGCTATAGGGAGAAGTTGAGCAGGCTGGGGCTTTATTCTACACAGCACAGGAGGATGAGAGGTGATCTCATAAACAATATCATGAGAGGGATAGATTAGTAAACATGCAGAGTCTTTTGCCCAGTGTTGGGGAATCGGTAACTAGAAGACACAGGTTTAAGGTGACAAGGAGTGAGATTTAACAGGAACCTGAGGGGTAACCATTTTACACAGAGGGTGATGGGTGTATGGAATGGGGCAGCTGGAAGAGGTGGTTGAGGCAGGTGTGATTGCAATGTTGAAGAAATATTTGGATGGAGCTCTTATGTTTCATGCAAATGTTTCTGAAAATTATCAAAGATCTTTCTAGATGATAATGTGGTAAATTGGATCAGCAAGTTTGCAGATGACACTAAGATTGGAGGTGTTGTGGACAGCGAGGAAGGTTTTCAAAGCTTGCAGAGGGATCTAGACCAGCTGGAAAAATGAGCTGAAAAATGGCAGATGGAATGTAATGCAGACAAATGTGAAGTGTTGCACTATGGAAGGACAAACTGAGGTAGGACATACACAGTAAATGTTAGGGCACTGAGAAGTGAGGTAGAACAGAGAGATCTGAGAACACAGATACATAATTCCCTGAAAGTGGTGTCACAGGGAGATAGAGTCATATAAAGATATTTTAGCATGTGGGCCTTTATAAATTAAAGTATTGAGTACAGGAGTTGGGATGTTATGGCAAAGTAGTTTAAGACATTGGTGAGATAAAATTTGGAGTATTATGTGCAGTTTTGGTCACCTAAATACAGGAAAGGGTATCAATAAGATAGAAAGAGTGCAAAGAAGATTTACAAGGATTTTGCTGGGACTTGAGGAATGGAGTTGCAGGAAAAGGTTAAACAGGTTAGGACTTTATTCTGTGGAGGATAGAAGAATGAAGGGAAATTTGATTGAGGTATACAACATTATGAGGGGGTTAGATAAATGCAAGTAGGTTTTTTCCACAGAGTGTAGGTGAGACAAGAAATATGGAACATGACTTGAAGGTGAAAGGTGATATGTTTATGGGGACCATGAGAGGGGACTTCTTCGTGCAGAGAGTGGTGAGAATGTGGAACAAGCTGCCAGCTGAAGTGGTGAATGTGGGCTCGATTTTGACATTTACAAAATATTTGGATCAGTACATGTGAGGAGTTGTATGGAGGGATATGATCCGGGTGTAGGTCAATGGAATTCAACAGAATAATAATTTAGCACAGACAATATGGGACGAAGGGCCTGTTTCTGTTCTGCAGTTCTCTATACTTAAATTATAATTGGGCGGCATGGTTGACATAGCAGTTAGCCCAATACCTTTACAGCCCCAGCAATCAGGACTAGGGTTCAAATCCCACACAGTCTGTAAAGAGTTTGTACGCTCTCCCCCGTGTCTGCCTGTGTTTCCCCCGGGGGCTCTGGTTTCCTCCCACCGTTCGAAACGTACTGGGGGTTGCAGGTTAATTGGGTGTAAATTGGACGGCATGGGCTCATGAGCCGAAATGGCCCGTTACCGTGCGGCGTGTCTAAAAAAATTGAAATTTAAACGATTTACTAAAGCATTAATCACATTATGACCATTGTTACCGTCTAAACTCATTAATTGCAAGCAGAAATTAATTCAATTATTTAATGCATGGATTTCAGGAGTAAAGTTTCCACTTCATTTGTACTTTACTTTCCCCCATTTCTCCTGACATTACTTTGATATATGATATGCACCAAGACGTATGTACTGTTAGCCTTCTGAGAGCCAAGCTTCAGAAAGGTGCCTATCGAATATAAGGGGCTGAAGCTCATCTGGCAGATAATTCAAATTCAAAGTTCAGAATTATTGTTAGAGTACATACATGACATCACCTACAACCCCGAGATTTTTTTTCCTGGAGCCAGGCAGAATTTATATCTACCAATACCTGTAGTGCAAAAAAAATGTCCGTACACAAAAGAGAGAAATGCAAACAAACTGTACAATATAGAAAATCAATGTTCAATAATAAATAGAGTGCCCAAGTAAGAGTCCTTAAATGAGCCCCTGATTGAGTTTGTCATTGAGGAGTCTGATGGTGGAGGGGTAGCAGCTGTTCCTGAACCTGGGGGCGCGAGTCTTGTGGCACCGATACCTCTTTCCTGATGGCAGCAGTGAGAACAGAGCGTGTGCTGGGTGGTGTGGATCCTTGACGATTGCTGCTGCTCTCCGGCGGCAGCGCTCCCTGTAGATGTTCTCAATGGTGGGGAGGGTTTTGCCTGTGATACACTGGGCTGTGTCCACTATCCTTTGCTCAGGGGTATTGGTGGTTCCATTCCAGATCCTGTCATCACAAGTGATAAACCCGATTCCATAATTGGCAGTGAAGAGTTCAGAGAATATATGTAAAGTATTCTGCTCAATGCCTGTATAGTGCAGGAGTGAGTTGGACTATAATTCCTGAATCCATTTACATAGCTGCCTTCCCTAGGAACCAGAACTCACCTGATCGCATTGTTGATTGTAGTCGCGGGCGATGGCGGTGTCCCAGGCTCCGCAGGCTGTGTGCGTGTTCTTTTTCAGCCGGTGTGCAGGCACTATTCACTTCCGTGGCTGGCGCATGCACGGGGGTTTTTGCGCAATTAGAGAATTGTTAACCTGCGTTGACTGTAGTGGTGGGATAGATAATGGGTGAGTAGGGCTCTGATCTTTTTTGTTGAGGGTAACAAGACCATGTTAGCAAGATGGTTATTACGTTATTGTTATCAAGTTACCAAAGACGTCACCACATACAATAGATGTTACAAGTCCTTTTGTGTTAATTAATAAATGCTTTAATACTCATCTGGACTTTGTCATGGATTCCTCGAGCGCATCACAGTAAAGAGCCTCCGAGCAGCTTTGTCACGGATAGTAGTCAGTACCCCCTATATGGGAGAAGAGTAGAAAACTGCTGACTGGTTGGAGGCCAAATTTGGTGCCAACAAACTGATCGCAGCAGCCAAACCATCATCCATCCTCAATAACAAGAGGAACCCAAACAAGAAGACTTAAAGTTTGATAGACTGCTAGGACTGCAGGAACAGCTTCTGGGCAGGACTCTGACTGAACATCAACACCATACGACCATAAGGCATAGGCTATTCAGCCCATCTGGTCTGGTTTGTCATTCAGTCATGAGCTGATTCATCTCCCACTCAGTCCCACTCACTGGCCTTCTCGCCATAATCTTTGATCCCTGGCTACTCAACAATCTGACTTAAATACACTAAATTACTTGGACTCCACAACCACCTATGGCAACAAATTCCACAGATTCATCGCTCTCTGGCTGAAGAAAGTTATCTATATCTTGTTCCAGGTGTACTCCCTTAATCCTGAAGTTGTGCCCTCTTGTCCTAGACTCTACCACCGTGGGAAGCAACCTTTCCACATCTAAGCTGCCTGCATCTTTCAACATTCAAAATGTTTCAGAGAAACCCCCCCATTCTCCTAAATTCCAGTGAGTACAGTCCAAGAGCTTGTTCAATGACACAACAATTGCTGGATAGGCCTAAAAACCATCAGTAAAAACACACCCAAATGGTGGAGGAACTCAGGCAGTCTTTCAGCATCCATAGGAAACAAAGATATATTGCTGATGTTTCGGGCCTGAGCCCTTCTTCAAGGAAGAATCAAAATGAGGCAGGAGCAGGAAATCTCAGAATACAGACAGTGGTGGCTGGGGGAGGAATCCAGACCAACAAAAGGGGTTAATTGGATATGATCAGGGAAGAGGTGAGAATTGATTATGTCTGTGTGAAAAGGGAGAGACAGAGCTGGGGGAAGGCAACGGGGAATAAGTGAGGGGGGTGTTCAGTGAAAGCCAGAGAAGTCGTTATTAATGCCATCTGGTTGGAGAGTGCCCAGTCGGAAGATGAGATGTTGCTCCTCCAATTTTCGGGTGGTCTCAGTCTGGCAGTGCATGAGACCATAAATGGACATATCAGCAAGGGAATGAGACTGGGAATTGAAATGGGTGGCTATTGGGAGATCCACGCTATTAAGGCAGACAGAGCCAAAGTGCTCAACAAAAGCAACCTCCCAGTCTGCACCAAGTCTGTCAGATGTAGAGGAGACCACAATGGGAGTACTGGATACAGTAGATGACTCCTGCAGATTCCAAAGTGAAATGTTGTTTCATCTGGAAAGACCATTTGGGGTCCCGAATGATGCTGAGAGAGGAGGTGTGGACGCAAGTGAAGCATCTCCTGTGGTTATAGGGGTAGGTGCCAAAGGGGACAATGGTGGGGAGGGAGGAGTGGAGAAGGGAGTCACAGAGGGAGCGGTCGCTGCTAAGTATCCACTTTTTCTGTTGCTATTTCAGAATTTAATTATTTGGGCTTTTTTCTGCTTTTCACTATCTGGCCTGTTCTGAGCGATTAGGAAAGAGGCTAGGAGATTTTTTTTGGGTTTGGAGATTTAAGATGGTTTGAAGGTTGAGAGTTGGTCCCAATATTGGCTGAATACTGCTGGATGAATAGAGAGTGCTGAAGTCACTGCACACATGAAAAACATCCAATCATGCTAAACTGCCCAAACAGGAGGTACCTCTACACTAGTACTACTTTCAGTCTGCTTTCTTCATCTCCAATATACACTGCCTTCTGGTCCACAGAGCATGGAAAAGTCTCTTCCCAATCAAAAAGGCCCTTCCAACCTGTTATTTTGGGCTGGTGCCATTTACCTGCAATTGGTCGCTATGCTTCTATACCCTTCCTATCCACACATCTGCCCCAAATATCTCGTGAGCTGTAAAGTAATGGAATTTTGCTGACAACTTCAAGATGCCTGTCCTCCAAAGAAACCTTTCACTTCATGGTAATGTGGTTCACAAAGGAATAGCATTTGAATACAGTGCTAATTTCCCTCAACATGTCTCCCATGTTGAGGGAAATGTAACGGTTGGGTGCGATGTTATAGCAAGATCTCATCTGGGCTCTCAGAAGATCATTAGGAGAGTTATTCCTGAAATAACTACTGATCATTCAGTTAAGAAAACCTGTTTGATCTGATATCCCGAGGGTCTCCCACATCCAATGTCATTGAAAATGATTGTATGGTTGCTACCACATTGCTCTAAGTAAGAATTTGTTGGAAAATTCCTGCTGTTTTTCCTACATTAAACTTATTACTTATTTTTGTACAAAGTAATTTGAATATCTTGAGATTGAAAGTCACTATATAAATCGAGTGTTTTTTTGTCTCTTTCTGACAAAAATTGATTCCATAATTTTACATGGGGTGGGGAAAAGTAGGATGAATGGCTCTGTATTCACCAGGGTAGAGGCATTGGGCAAATCCTTTTCCAAATGATTGGGCTGTTCCTGTGCTCACTGAAGATCTAGCATTGACTGTCACTTCCTCGCTTAGAAGAAGGAATTCTGAAGAAGTGATATCTTGTTCTGGGCATAGAGACCGTCAAGTAATCTATGCTTTTGTACCACGAGACCTTGGATTACTGGGAGTTAAGCAAACAAAAGTTCAGGGTTGGAACCTCCCATCAAAATTGAGAGTGGAGTCAGTGTAATGAGGACAGGGTAGAGGAATTGGACAGAGGTGCAAAAGAGGATTGATGAATGAGGGAAGGGTGAAGAATGATGATCAGACCCGCGATGCTCGCATTTGGCTCCTTTCACAAACACCCTCCCTCCTACCTAGTCCTCATTACTTTGCCCCTCTCCCTTCTGCATTCTTGGGTTAGGGAACTGGAGTTGCAGCTGGATGAACTGCGGACCATAAGGAAGGCAGAGGCAGTGATAGATAGCACCCCCCCCCCCAACCATCAGGAGTCAGGAAAATGGGTGACTGTGAGGAAAGGGAAAAGGGGGGAGACAGTCAGTGCAGAGTAAACCTGTGGCTGTTCCCCTCAACAACAAGCAGAGGAGGTTTACGAGAATGTTGCCGGGGTTTCAGTGTTTGAGTTATAGCGAAAGGTTGAGCAGGCTGGGGGACTTTATTGCCCGGAGCGTAGAAGATTGAGGGGTGATTTGATAAATGTATTCAAAATTATAAGGGGGACGGATAGAGTCAATGTGGACAGGGTTTTTCCACTGAGAGTGGGGGAGATTCAAACAAGAGGGCATGGATAGAGAGTAAAAGGGGAAAAGTTTAAGAGAAACATGAGGGGGATTTTCTTCAACAGAGGGTGGTGGGGGTGTGGAATGAACTTCCGGCAATGGTGGTAGAAGCAAGATCGATGTTAATGTTCAAGGAAAGGTTGGATAGGTATATGGATGGGAGAGGTGTGGAGGGTTATGGGCAGAATGTGGGTCAGTGGGACTGGGTGGGAAAAGATGTTCGGCAAGGACTAGTTGGGCCAAATTGGCCTGTTTCTGTGCTGTAAATCCTGGCCACTGATGCTGCTCGACCCATTGACTTTCTCCAGCAGATTGTTGGTCGCTCAATATTCCGGTCTCTGTAGTCTCTCGTGCGTCCCCACTTTCCTCTGGCTGACTTAGCTCAGCTCTGATCCTACCTCTCCCCACCCTCCCCTGCTTCACCAGCTTACTTAACTCCTTGAGCGCTGATTAATTCTTGGCACAAACCTGACTCTCAATGCATGTAACTGTGCCAACTGAATCTGGCATCAATGCAGAACATTGATCAGAGTGAATGGTTTGTAAATGAAAAAAAAAACATATCCAGGAGTGTTCTTCAATGTAATAACGTCGGTACTGAAGTTAGGTCTCCGTACGGCGTGTCAGACAGTTGCAACTTCCAACTGATCCTGCATCCCAGCCACAATCTAATGCCAGAGGCCATCTGCGGCCGGGGAATGCTGGCTGAGAAGCCACACGTTTTTGGGACTGGGCCCTCACACTTCCCGATTCTCTCATTGCTTGTGGAAGAAAGCAAAATTAACCAGAAGAGTGAAAGAGAACCCATGCCTGCTGGACAAGTGTCCATGAAGCTCTGGCTGGTGAACCCACTGCAGCAGCAGTACCTCATTATTAGAAGGGTAATATGACCACTAACATAATTTGAGTCACCAGTTACACAACCAAAAAAAAACCCCATACGTGTGACACTGACCTTGAGCTTTTGCTCATTTTGAAGTGATGTGATTCATTTTGTAGTTTATTGGATGTCTAATTTTGGTGTGTATTACTCATGCTGTTTAGTGAGAGCTGTCACGAATCGTAATGTGAAGGAACTCGGAAAACAGTGTTTTCCAGTGTGTGCGACAGAGAAGTAATTAACCGGCAGGGCAAGGTTTGGAAATATTCATGATTGTCGTAGGAGAGAATGAGACTCCATCTGCCCTAGCCTGGATGAGGGGACAAGTCTGACCCATCAAGATTTGAAGAATCACATCAGTGAGACATGAAGTAAGCGAGTGTTATGAGAGAGTTTGAAACCTGAACACCAGGAAGAGGTCAGCTCTCTGATGTCCAACTTTATTACATGGTTATAAACTGAATTTGGGAATAGGATGGATGGGACTGCACTGAGTGTCAGCAGAAACTTAAATGGCCCCTTCAACGTCAAACAAAACATACAAAGCACTTCAATAGCCTGTCTGACTTGGAAATAAGGATACAGTGCCCCCCCGCCCCTCCCCAGAATGCTTGGAACAAAGATACATTATTTCATTTATTTGCCCCTGTGCTCCACAGTTTGAAATTTGTAATCAAACAATTCACATGATTAAAGTGCACATTCCAGGTTTAAAATGTTTAAATGTTAAAATTAGATATACAGCCATTTCGGCCCACAGTCTGTGCTGCCCAACTTACACCCAATTAACCTACACCCCCCGGTACATTTCGAATGGTGGAAGGAAACCGGAGTCCCCGGGGAAAACCCACACAGACGCGGGGAAAACGTACAATTTTATTAAAGGGTATTTATGTACATTTTGGCTTGGCCATGTAGAGGTGACAGTACCTTTTATACATTATCCCCTCATTTCAGGGCACCGTGGACATCACCAGGTGCTGAGCATCTTCTCGGGTGATGCTCTGCCAGGCCTCCACTGCAGTCACCTTCAGCTCCTGCTTGACCGACTTGCCCATTCAAGAGTTTACCAGTTTTTAGCTTTGAAAAAACTCCTTTGCTACTTTAGCAGTCTGTTTGGAATTATTGTCTTGCTGTAGGATTGAAGTGTCATCCAATGAGTTTGCAGGCATTTGTTCACACTTGAACAGATAAGATGTTTCTATACATCTCAGAATTCATTTTGCTGCTGCCATCAGCAGTTACATCATTAATGAAGGGAAGTGCACCCATGCCTGTGGCAGCCGTACATGTCCAGGCCTTAACAACCCCACCATCATGTTTCATAGATGAGGGGATATGTCTTGGATCTTGGGCAGTTCCTTTACGACTCCACACTCCTGCCATCACTCTGATACAGGTTACTATTGGCCTCATCTGTCCACAATGCCTTTTTACAGAATTCTGCGGACAGTGGTCATTGACACACCCACACCTCCCTCCTGAAGAGTGTTTATGATCTGTCAGACAGGCGTTTAGGAATTTTTCTTCATTATGATGAGAATTCTTATGCCATCAGTCGTGGAGATCTTCCTTGGCTGACCATTTCCTTTGTGATTACTGAGCTCACCAGTACGTTCTTTCTTCTAAATGATATTCCAAACTGTTGATTTTGGAATCCTAAGATTTGGGTAATGTCTCTTACTGTTTTATTCTTGTTTTTCAGCCTCATAATGGCTTCTTTGACTTTCAGTGGCACAACTCTGGTTCTCATGTTGAAAAATGGCAACTATAGACTCCAAAGGTGATCAAAAGCTTAGAAGCAAGCCCAGCTCCCTTGTACCTACACCAATAAAGCAATTAAACATATCTGAGTCCTCACAAACACCTTGAAGCCAAATGTCCCAAACATTATGGTATCCTAAAATGGGGGAACTACATGGTCAAACCAAAATGTCCACAAATAACCTTGAATTAAATCTGGAATGTGCACTTTAATCACGTGTGAATTAGTTGATGACAAATTTTAAACTGTGGAGCGAGCACAGGGGCAAATAAAGGATAAAAGTGTCTTTGTCCCAAACATTATGGGAGTGTAAATATCAGCTTAGGTTTTGGCCAACTGATGTCCATGTCCTGCCAAATTGAGGCCATTCGCCAACTGGAGGAACAACACCTTGTTTTCTTTCTCGGCAGTCCCCAATCAGATAGCATCGATAGCAGACTTCAATATCTATTAACCACCTTCCCCGGTCTTCTCTCTTTAACCAGAGAACCATAGAACATCACAGCACAGAAACAGGCCTCTTTGGCCCTTCTAGTCTGGACTGAACCTGTTTTTTGTCTTGTCCCACTGTCCTGCACCCAGTCTGTAGCCCTCCATACCTCTCCCCTCCATGTACCTGTCCAAATTTTCCTTAAATGTTAAAATTGAACTCACATTCACCACTTCAGCTGGAAGCTCATCCCACACTCCAACCGCTCTCTGTGTGAAGAAGTTCCACCTCATGTTCCCCTAAACTTTTCCCTTTCACCCTTAACCCATGTCCTCTGGTTTGTATCTCACCCACACTCAGTGGAAAAAGCCGATCTCCATTTACTCTGCCTACCCCCCTCATAATTTTAAACATCTCTATCGAATCTCCCCTCATTCTTCTATGCTCCAGGCAATAAAGTCATAGCAGACTTTAATCTTTCCTGGTAATTCAGTTCCTGAAGTAAATCACAAAAATCTGTAGACACGGTGGAGAACCTCAGCAGGTCAAACACTGTCCTTAAGGCAGCAAAGATACAGAACCAATGTTTTGGGCCTGAGCCCTTTATCAAGGTATGAGAGAATGTGGGCGGATATCTGAACAAAAGGGTTGGGGGGAGGGGGTGGATTGACAAAGGCAGGAGGTGATAGGTGGATGAGAGGAAGGAGGGGACAGCAGTGATCGGGGGGGAGAAGGGATGGCTGGGTGGGAAAGGGGGAAGGGAGGAGAGAACTGGAAAGACAGGGAAAGTGGGGTGGGAAGAAAAGGCGAGAAAATCCAGCAGAAAGCAGAGAAATCAATGAGTGCCCAAATAGATGAAAAGGTATGCTCCTCCAATCTGCAGATGGTCAGGGTGAGATAGTACATAAGGCCATGGACAGACATGCGAGTATGGGATGTGACTCAGTACTGAAATGGTTGGCGACTGAGATGTCACTGTGTTTGCTCACATTTTCTTTCCCCTCCCCCTTTCCTGTCTTTCCAGTTCTCCCTCCCTTCCCCCTCAGCCACCCAGCCATCCCTCCTCCCCCTCATTGCTGCTGTCCCCTCATCCACCTATCATCTCCTGCCTTTGCCACCTATGTCCCTATTACCCTTTTGATCAGATGGCTGGCGACATTCTCTCATACCTTGATGAAGTACTTAAGCTCAAAATGTCGGTTATATATTCTACCTTTGCTACATAAAGGACACTGTTTGACCTGCTGACTTCTCCAGCATTTTGTGCTTTTAACTCAGTTCCTGAAGTCCAGGCAACATCCTTGTAAATCTTCTCTGTACTCTTTCTATCTTATTGATATCTTTCCTGTAGTTAGATGACCAAAACTGCACACAATTCTTCAACTCTGGCCTCACCAATGTCTTATACAACTTTTCCATAATATCCCAACTCTTCTACTCAATAGTTTGATTTATGAAGCCCAATATACCAAAAGCTCTCTTTACAACCCTATCCACCTGTGATGCCACTTTCAGGGAATTATGTATCTTTATTCCCAGATCCCTCTGTTCTACTGCACTCCTCAGTGCCCTACTATTTACTGTGTATGTCCTTTCTTGGTTTGTCTTTCCAAAATGCAACATCTCACACTTCTCTGCATTAAATTCCATCTGCTGCCTATTTTTCCAGCTGGTCCAGGTCCCTCTACAAGCTTTGAAAACCTTCTTCACTGTCCAGAACGCTTCCAATCTTTGTGCCAGCTGCAAACTTGCTGATCCAATTTATCATCCAGACCATTGATAAAGATGGCAAACAACAATGGTCCCAGCACTGATCCCTAAGGCCACACCACCAGTCACAGGCCTTTCTCTCACCCTTCTTTCTACCTTCCACCAGCTTCACCCTCCCTCACCCTCCACCTTTTTCTCAGGCATCTGCCTGATTTTGGACATTCCTAATGAAGGACTCAGGCCCGAATCGTCAGAGAGAGTAGGCACAGACTGGGAAATCATTTCGTGGGGCACCTTCACTCTGTCTTCTGCAATAGCAAGGACATCCCAGTGGCCAACCATTTTAATCACATACATCATTCCCATGCTGACATGTCTATCCATGGCTTCATGCACGGCCATACTGGGGCCACCTGAAAACGTGAGGAACAGCACCTTATATTATGTCTGGGCACTTTCCAAACAGACAGCATTAACAGCAACTTCTCCAATTTCTGTTAAAACGATCCCCCACTTCTTTCTCTTTCCCTATCCCTCCACCTCCAACTCCCCACTCTCTTCTCTCTCCTATTATAGATCTACCATCCCCCTTTCACCTCAGCTTTTTTCTCTTCCACCTGTATCCAACCATGACTTCTTACCTTTTAGCTTGAACCCTTTCTCCTTCCTCCCCCCTTCCCCTGCTTTTCCCCATCTTTTCACTTGGGCATCTGCATGCCTTTTGCTCATTTGCTCATACCTTGATGTGGGGGATGGTGGTGGTGGAGTGGGGTGGGGGGGGCGGTGGTTAAGCCTAAAACACTGGTCACTTCCTTTGAATGCTGTGTGATGCACTGCGTTTATCCAACACATTTACAGACTGTACTAGGTATAAGCCAATTTGCCAAACCACTTTACAATGGCCAAAGATAATATTATTCCTGGTTTCTTCTCCAGGAGGCATCAATGATATGGCCTTAAGGAGCATCTCTAGTGTCAGGGACTGAATTCTAATTTTGGAGAGGCATCTCAGAGGAATAATTCTGAGGTTCTGGGAAATGTTATCTTTTCCCAGTGAAACTGAGAGCAAAGTTTGCCAGCTCCAGGTCTTCAAGGAGCATCTGTGGTATTCTAATAATACCATTTATCTTTTGATGGAAGATCAACCTCTCTGGCATCAAGATGACATTTCCATTTCATGACTCTGGGTCAATCTGCACATTGAGAGGAAGGACATAATCTCAATGGGTTTCAATTTCAGCAAATTCAGAGGGACGCTTGTAGATGCAGAAGTTGGAAGAAACTTTAGGAAATCTCTTTGCCGCAATGGGGATAAGGACAAGTGGATCTTCAAATATTGAGACCATTAGATTTTTATTATTTAAGAGTGTCGATGGGGAATGTGTGGCCAGCTCTAAGTATGGACAAAGGTGTGGCTTCAGAAGAAATCTCAAGGAAAGGAGCAAAGTGTGATGGGGAAACAGTGCTGTGGATACAGGTGGGAGAGTAGACGAGAAAAAAAGAATGTGAGATGTGAGAAGGTATCTCCCTGATAGGATAAGAAAGGGAAAAGGATGGGGAGCTCGAGGAGATGGAGAGGTAGGGAAAGGAGGAGATATGGGGCAGTGGTTAACAGAGTTTGGAGAAGTCTATATTAGTGCTGTCTGGTTAGAAAGTGCCAAGATGGAATATAAGGTGTTGTTTCTCCATTTTCTGATGTATGTCAGACATTTGAATTCAATGATATCATGAGAGCTCTTTTAATATCCTGGAGTATCCATAAGGCAGGTGTTTGTAGCCCAGAAGCCATAAAAGCTTTTTGCTAGACGAAGGAGAAGAAAGAGACTGAAGATGAGGCAGACTGATATCATGGTGAAGGATATTCCCGGAGTGTTGGAACAAGCAGGCTACTGTGGCTGGATGTAGAAAGCCAGGATCTGTAACCACGAGGACACACGAGGGAACAGGATGGATGCCAAGGACTGTTGTCTAGAGCTAGGATATCAGAGATGAATAGACTGATGAATAGAGCAAATTCAAAGTCTGAATGGTTGAATCCTACTCTCAATGCTCCAAATTGGATGACAGACTAATATCGAATCAGGCAATAGAGTTCATACCAACTATGTTTATTGTTTGATAAATGATATAATTCTTATAAAAATTCAAAGTTATGACAATTTTATGGCAACAACAAACTAAACCAAAAAGAACCAGTTTCCTATTCCACAAGATGGAGGAACAACACCTTATATTCTGTCTGGGCACTCTCTAACCAGACAGCACTAATATAGACTTCTCCAAACTCTGTTCATGAGAGCTGCAAATAAACGTGTCCTGGACTATGGATTGTAAATTGCAAAAGGCAGGATAATTACTCAGGAAAAAGAAATCAAGTTTTAAGAAAGAGAAAACTTTAGTATGTTGGTGAAGGAATGTTTATCCCTGTCACAATCTGGGGCAGGAAGCATTGGTGACATAATGGTCCATCACAGGACGAACTAATTGATTTTAAATGTCAATTGCTTTGAAAGATCTGTCCCCAGTTTGGGACCCCTTATTACAAAGGGAGTTGCATCATGTCATTTGAGAAAGTCCACACGATTAATATTAGGGCTTACAGATCTTTGAAGACATTGTTTGTTGAGAGAGAAAAAAATAGGAGATTTGATAGGTATATTGGAAATATATTTGAAGATTTTAGAGCAGGAAGAGACATTAATTCGTGGAATTAAAAGGACTAGCTCTAAGATAAGCTAAAATTGAACAATCAATTTTGACACGAAAAGGTGCAGTAAGAGGATGATCACCCTGCAGAAACCAGGGAATTACAGGATTTCAAAGGAAAATGTATATCCTCTTGGGATTTAAGGTACAGTATGTTGTATTTGAATTACAGATAAATTTCACAAGTAAGAAGACCAGAATGGCTTAAAAAATAAGTCTGCAGCCTATTAGGAATAATAAATAATTCCTTGCCATGTTGCAAAATATTGTGTTTTGTGGACTTTTGCATTTTAAATCTGCTTTTTTAAATTTCATGCAAACTGATCATTCACTTGGCCAACTGCATCGCATCCAACATTCTGAGAAATAATTGTTAGTTCCTTCAAATGTTTCACGCCGAAGCTGAATAAACTGCTGGCTGGCTGCCAAAACATCAAAGAACTCATTCTGCAGCTTTGTCAAGACACCACAATTTGAGATAGCAAAGTCTTTCCAATAAAACAGAATGAAGATTTTTTTTTCAAAACTACATTATAATTCCACACACCACAGAATTCAGGCAGTTGTGATTTAATGTGTGGGAGAACTTCATTTTGAGCTTGTCTTTGTGCAACAGCACTGTTTTAATATTTTTGAACAAAATGATTAATATAGTTTGGTGATAATGTGTGATCACATCCAAAAGTAGCATTTTATTGCTGAGGATCCATATCAGCTCAATGGACAGATTAGGCACCTACGAATTGAAGAATTTACAATTAAATTGAAATTGATAGATTATGGACAAGGAGAAGAGATAGAATCCTGAGGCTTGGAAGATGTAGTTTTCTTGCAAATGGAATAGATTTCCTGGCATACTCTAAAAGGCACAAGATGCTGGAATAGTCAGATTCATAAGGCTGATTCACACCAGGTCAGATACACAAAATTGTATAAAATTGTAAAAGTTTTTATTTTTAAATCATTCAGAACCACTGATTTATCCTTCAGGATTCCTTAGCCTTGCTGATAAACAATTGACAGAAACAAACCGCAGTTCATGTTCGATGTATATTGGAGACAAACTCTCGAGACATTACCTCAAATGTTTAAAGACCTGAAACTTAAACAGGATTAACTGTTAATGTGTGTAACTATTTGATGTCAGAACTTTACATTCCTTAAGAAGGAACCACAATTATGGTTTTTACATGGCAATGTCAGAAAAATTGCAGAAAAAATTAACATAATTACAACCCAGGTGGTCGTTCACACTGGGTGCCTTTTTAGGCTGCAAGTACCTGAGTGCGACAGTCCTGTGGGTTGGAAGTGCAGTAGAATTTTCCCAGTACGATTTACACTGCAAGCTTCCTCGAAAAAGTTGTAGGGGTCCTGCAGGATAAATCAAGGTGCAGGAATTGACTCCAAATTCATGCATGTTCCTCTTTAGCTTGTCTGTGTAATGGCAAAATTCCTTGATTGTGCTGTTACATGCCTGCAGTCTGAAAACCATAAATGACAAATGCTAATAAGGAACTGGAACAATTTACCTCAAACAAATTCAAATAACTTGTTTATCAACTTGTGAGAAATGTGCCGCCAAAATATGCCATGAATACTGTACCAAATCACTGTGATCTTTGAGTGAAGGTCAACACTGACGATGGTGACACTGTTTACCTGACTTGCTATTCCTCACTCTTGCTGTTGTAATGTAATAAACCTGTTCGTATGCTTTGTGGTTCTGTCGTGTATTTTCTGTCTTGACAGTGCAGGCCGAATATCACGAAAATGACATGATCGTTATTTTGGTTCACCTTTGGAAAAAAAGTCAATTTTATCACTGGCATATGTTGAACCATTATGTGATTGAATCGTGGCCTTCCACGAGAAGAGATAAGATTTAAATTCAGTCAAAGAGACACTAGGGAGGTAATAGAACAAATGAGTTGCATTAAGAATGAAGAAATAAAGAAAGAATGTCATTACTGACACCTGCTGTTTTTCATTATTCCCTTCAATATCTGCCATAATGCAGTGAGTAACTCTTTGCCTTTGAGTTAAAAGGTTATAGGTTGAAGCCCTAAAACGGAGAAGTCAAGACCAACACAACTGTAAAGCATGGAGGGAGTTCTGCACCATTGCATGTGCTTCCTTTCAGATGAGACTTAAACCATCTTTCACTTAAACATGGTATCATTTTGAAACACAGCAGGAGAGTTTTCTCAATTATGCGGCCAACGCCTTGTCCCACTGTCCTGCACCCAGTCTGCAGTCATGAAGGCATCAGTGACTGCTTGATATTCCAGGTTTAGTTGTTCCAAATGAGATAGGTTGGGTGGAGAAAGAAGGGGTGAAGTGACATCAGGGATAGTGTCACAGTTACAGAAAGGGAAGACATCATAGAAGGTTTGTCTACTGAATCACTGTGGGTTGAAATCAGAAACAGGAAAGAAGCCATTGGGAAGTATTCTATTCACCTTAAGTAGCCACTGGGACTCTGAGGAGTGGACAAGTAGACAGATTTTGGAAAGGTGAAACATAGCAGGGTTATTTTTATGGGAGACTTCAACTTCCTTAATATTAACTTTTCTTTTTAAAATATTTTTATTGAATTTAATGGAGACCATATATATGTAATCATCTAATAAATAACATAACCCATATCATATACAAAATAGATAAAATATATAGAATACTGATGGAAAACCTATCCATAATTCTTTTCCTAACTTAATTTTAGCTATAACATTGAATCTAAGATTGAATTAAATTAACAATTTACACATTCTTCATATCATATCTCAAGGTAATATTGAAAATTTGAGACGTAAATAACTTTCTTTTAAAACTAAGTTATAAATAAAATTTCCTTATATAAAAAAATGGAATTTATATTTCTTCAGTGAAAAATTATCTTCATCTGGTTCAATATCTATGTTTACAATTCCCGGTTAAACACATCTGTGGTGGAACCACTGTTAATGGTCTTTTTATGTGTATGGATGGCCCACCCCTTGCTGATTGTACCTGTGGCTCCTCCCCCTCATTCCCCTAATGAAGGCAATGCCATAACCCCTCTCCCAGAAGAAGCTTGGGTCATCAAACATGAGCTGTGCCTTCTGTTTATGGTAATAAAAGCCCATCAGTCAGGTGTGATTGATCACACATCAATATCCTTATCTCATTTCCTAAAATGAAAAAAAAGAAAAGAAAAAAAGAACCCATATTATCAATCCCTCTAAACAAGGTTAACTGATATAAATAATAAACATATGAATTGAATATCGACTTGAAGAAACAAGACAGTGCATCTCCAGAACATCCAAACACCTTTAAATTGTGATTGTATCCATGAATTTCCCCAAATATTAACTGCCACCTTTTTAATGTAAACAATTCAGATGCGGCAGAATTTGTCATGTGTGTCCATGAAGGGTTCCAGATACAATATGGACAAGCTGACTAGAAGAGAATCCACACTGGGTTGAGCACCGGGCAATGAACAGGTGGGGGAGCATTTCAGAGATAGCGACTACAAACTTGAACCTTTATCATAGCTATGGTCAAGGATAGTAGACAAGATAGGAAAGTGTTTTTATTGGGGAAGGGCTAATTACTGTGGGGTTAGGCAGGAATGAGAGCATTTCCACTAGGGTGAGGAGAGATAAAAACTAGAGGATATCATGAAAATTTTGGTCAGGAGCCGTTATTCCCAGTTGAGACGGAATTAGAATTATTGTTATGTAATGGAAATATAAAGAAATTTATTTAAATAATGTAAAGGTTAATATAAAAGAAAGCCTGAAATATAGGATTTCATAAATCTAGACAAAGATGGGAAATAGATTTGAATAAGCAAATTGATTGGGATGTGTAGAGAAAATATGAAAAGTACAGTAAATGTGCAATATAGAATGGTTCAATATAATTTTATTCATCAGTTATATTTAACAGCATATCAGTTTAAAAGATTGAATCAGACTTTATCAGGTTTATGTTTTAGATGTGGGCAGGAAATTGGTACATTTTCACATTCTACTTCGCAGCGTCCTAAAATTAAAACATTTTGGTAAGAAGTGAGTAAATTATTGAAACAAATAATGGGGATTTAAGTTCCCGCAGGATCCAAAGTTATTTTTTACTGAGTGATATTAAGAATATTGAATTTAAGTTGAAATTGAATATGCATCAAATTGCTTTAGCAATAGCAAGAAAATGTATTGCCATAACATGGAAGTCTGACACAGATCTGGGTATAGAATGCTGGCACGCAGACGTTCAGAGTTGTATACCACTTGAGAAAATTACTTATAATTTAAGAGACAAATACTATATATTTTGGAAGAGATAGAGCCCATATTTACAAAATATGGGTGTAAATATTTAAATGAAGATCTGACATTCCCTTCTCCTTAAGGACTCAGCACACAATAAGAAAATTTAAAGTAATAGGTACTTCTTTTAGAGTCTCTTGTCCCCTTATTTTTCTTCATTGCTTTAGTAGGGGGATAGAGGGAGAGTGGGGTGGTATATAAGGGGGTTTGCTTTTTTCTTTTTCTTATATGCCACATGGATTTTTATTATTTTTAATCATGTGCCACCCCTATTTGGTTTGAGGTGATTTGATATTCCACAAAAGACTCTTGCAAATTTCTACGGGAGTGTTGAGAGCACTCTGACTCATTGCATCACCGTCTGGTATGGAAATGCCGTTGCACAGGAGAGGAACAGGCTATAGAGGGTTGGTTGTAAACACGGCTGCCACCATCATGGGCACTCCATTAAGAGCATCTACAAGAGGCACTCCATTAAGAGCATCTACATGGGCACTCCATTAAGAGCATCTACAAGAGGCGGAGTCTCACGAAAGCAGGCTCTCAGCAACCAGAACCCTCAGCATTACCTCACTGCTGCCACCAGGGGGTAGTCACAAGATCCTGAGGGCACACACTCAACATTACAAAAGCAGCTTTTATTTCCTCTGCCATCAAATTTCTGAATGGACATCAACATGATGGGCTATTTTTCCCCTTTTGCGCTAATGATTTATAGTTTTAAATCTTGTATTTATGGAATTGTAATTTATACTAATTTTCCACCTATGATGCACAGTACCACTGGCACAAAATTAATTTTGTGATACATGTTTATGATAATAAACCCGATTCTGATTTTGATTCTGAGGTTGTCACACAGTTCAGAGGGTAGTTAAAAAGACATATGGTGTCCTGGCCTTCATTAGTCAGGGGACTGAGTTCCAGAGCCGAGAGACAATGTTGCATCTCTGACCATTTGAGACTATCATATGTACAAAACAATATTTATTTATTTTGTATTGATGAAATACTTGTCCTGCATATGTAGTGTTTATGTGAATGGATGATATGACAGCTGAGTGTCTGCATGCCTTTCACCAGGGACTGGAGAATGCTGTTTTGTCGGGTTGTCCTTGTACAATCAGATGACAATAAACTTGGTTTGAGCTCTATAAAACTTTGATTAGACCTCACTTGGAGTATTGTGTGCAGTTCTAGTTGCCTCATTAGAGGAAAGATGTAGGACAAAGCCCTGGAACAACTGGACAGTAAAGATGCATACATTAGGATGCTCTTTATTGGCTACAATTCGGCATTTAACACCATCTTCCCCTCAAAGCAGATCAGCAAACTCCAAGACCTTGGAGGTAACTTCCCATTGTGTAACTATATCCTGGACTTCCTCTTGCCAGTCCACAATCAGTGCAGATTGGTAAGAACATCTCTTCCACAATCTCCCTCAGTACCTGAGGGAACACAGGGCTGTGTTCTTAGCCCCCTGTTCTACTCATTTTACACTTACGACTGTGTGGGTTGGGTCGACAATAACAACATCTACAAATTTGCTGACGATGCCACAGTAGTGGGTTGTATAAAGGAAGGGGATGAGTCAACATACAGGAGGGAGATCGAAAACTTGGCTGAATGGTGCACCAACAACAACAACCTTGCACTCAATGTCACCATAACCAAGGAGCTGATTGTTGACTTCAGGAAGGAAAATCAGAGGTGTATGATCCAGTGATCATTGAGGGATCAGAAGGGGAGAGGGTGAGCACATTTAAGTTTTTGGGAGTCACTCTCTTGGAGGATAATTCCTGGACACAACACATCAGTGGCATCATGAAGAAAGCACGTCACTTTCTCAGGAATTTGCAGAGGTTTTAGTATGACATTGGAAACCCTGGGAAATTTCTATAGATGTGTGGTGGAAAGTGTGCTGATTGGCTGCATCAGGGTCTGGTATGGGGTTACACATACCCCTGAGCGAAAATCCCAGCAGAAGGTAGTGGACACAGCCCAGGATATCAAAAGCAAACCCCTCCCCACCATCAAAAATATCTGTCATCAGAGAACAGCAGCAATCGTCAAAGCCCCACACCACCCAGCACATGCTCTGTTCTCGCTGCTGCCATCAGGAAAGAGATACATGTGCCACAAGACTCACATCACCAGGTTCAGGAACAGCTGCTCCCCCCTCCACCATCAGACTCCACAACAAACTCAATCAGGGATTCATTTAAGGGCTCTGACTTGTGCACCTTATTGATTTTTTTCTCCTCTCTGTAGTGGATGGTCAATTGTTTGCATTTGTTTATTTGTTTACAAGTGTACATTGTTCAGTTTTTTGACACTATCAATAAGTGGAAATTTTGCCTTTCCCACCACGTATGTACTGTGACAGTAAATCTGAAATCTATCTCTAATCCAAATCTAGGAGCTTTAGAGAGGATGCAGAGGAGATTGACCAGGATGTTGCTTGGATTGGAGAATGTGTCTAATAAAGAAAGATCCAATGAGGATGAGCTAGGGCTTTTTATTCAGAGCATTTGAGGATGAGAGACAACTTAACAGACATCTATAAGATTATGAGAGCCTAAGATAGATTGGACAGCTCCACCATTTTCCCAGTGCGGCATTGTCCTTCCCACCAAGCAGAGATAGGGTCCGAGTCCATAGAAAGGGGAGAAGTTGTGTCTGTGCATAGACACAAAACAGCGTTCCTCCAGACCACCGTACACATACATGCACATAATACACACAAAGTAAGAATCATTCTTAAGCATAAAAGTCTAATATAAAATAAATATGAATTATTTTGGATAAGTGAATGTTTAGATTATTTTACTCATTTCTTTTATAAGAGACCCAAGGTTACAGGACACCGTTCATCAATCTTATAGCCTGCAAGAAGAAACTATTTCCCAGTCTGGCAGTCCACATTTTGTGATGGGAGTCATTCAAAGATCCTGTGGGATGATTTTAGTAATCCTCAATAATTCTTTGAGCCCTATTTAAATAACTCTCCTATTGAATGTTGTTACTAGAGGAAAGGAAGACCCCAGGGATATTCTTGGCTGTTTTACCAATCCTCTGTTCTGATGTTTTGCAGCTACCATTCCCACACAATGATGCAGCCAATTGAGCTCCTGTAAAAGGTTGCCAAGATGGGGGATTGTAGCCTTGCCCTCCTCAACCTCCTTTGGAAGATCAGGAGGTGTTGTCAGTCCAGGTTAAGCTGTCCGTTATCTGCACACCAAGGAACTTCCTGCTCTCCTCTAGCTCTCCCCTATCTCCAGCATTGATGTGCTGCAGAGATTGGTCCACCTTTATCCTCCTCAAGTTCCTTTGGCTTGATCATGTAGAGACTCACACCATTTACAGCCTCCCAAGCTCCTCCGTAAGTCATCATTATTGCCGGTGAGGCCAACTACTGCTGCTTCATTCACAGACTCGATGATTCTGTTTGAACTGAATCTGGCAGTGCAGTCATGAGTCAGCACCGTGAACAGTGGCGGGCTAAGCACACAGCTTGGGCATAACAGCTCCAGTCCCAGACTCTGATGGAGCCAGCAAATCTGCTTTTGATTGTGTACCTGCAGAAACAAGGTGGACATGCCTAACTTCTTCGTCTTCAGAGAGAGCTGAGGCTTGTGTAGCCGACTTTTGATCATTGTGCACAGTTGAGGAAATAACTATTAGTTAAAAATGTGCAACTTTCTCAGTGTCATGTTGCTATCCCTCCTAATAATTTTTTTTCCTCACTGGCAAATATTGGTAAAGTTGGTACAAATTGTTTTACTTATAAAATTTGCTTTTCCCAAATTGTTCCAAACAAGATTTCGATGCATTCATTTCTCAAACCCCTAGTGCTCGCTAAGCTTTGATGAAGATTTTATTCGAGCAGGAATTGTGTTTCAATCTATTTCAGGAAATACATTATGAGATAAACCTTTTTTTCACCTTGTTACTCAAAGTACAACTTAAAATATTGATTAATTCCCCTTATGGCTAATACTTCACCAGTGAAATCTGAAGATATGGGATTAGTGCAAAGCCCAAAAGATCAAAGAAGAAAACAAAGAAACAACTCAGAACATGGAAATTCTAATTCGAAAAGGGAATGCAACCAAATTTATCTCTAATATGCTCTGATCCAAGATCAAAGCCCAAAATCTGAATGACAGAGATCGAGGGAGAAGTGGGAATCGGATTTGGGTATTGGAATCGATCCACAATGCTGGATCGATGCGTAGCTAGGATGAAATTTCCTTAATTAATTCTAGATATAGACTGATACATTATAATTTTATGCACCAATTATACCTCACACCTCAAAAGATATATAAAAATAAACCAGAATTTTCCGATCGGTGTTTTAGGTGGGGTTTTGATGTTGGTACCTTTTTATACCCCACCTGGTTACGCCCGAAATTAAAATGCTTTTGGATAGAATTGGGTGGGGGGATTGACAAAAATTGTGAAGCAGAACTTCGCTCTGGCCCCGGAATTGTTTCTTCTGGGGAATATGGCCGCTATAAAAGTTAACTTCTCTCTAAGTAAATCTAAATTTATTCAAATTGTGTTATCAATAGGCCGGATATGTATAACAGTGCCATGGAAATCAGATTCCCGACTTCACATTGTCATTGTGCAAAGTTGTATTCCCTTTGAGAAGATTACTTATAGTCTTAGGAATAGATAGAGCATGTTCGTTGAAATTTGGTCACCTTATTTAGATGACTTAAGTGTCCAGAATGTATAAATTATTTTGATATTTGTCAATTTGTATACTCCGTATTAGAAATTAAATACTTTTAAAATGATGCGACTCTGAGATGTCGAACCTTGCTCCTGTGGCTTTTTCTTTTCTATTTTCTTTCTTTTTATCTCTCTCTATTCCCTGCCATCTGTCCCTTTTCTTTCGAATCTGGGGAGGGGGTGCTGGGAGAAGAGGGATTCTAGTTTCATTATTTTATTTTGGACCTTATGAATATTTTTCTATGATTTTACATTCAATGTATTATTGGTATTATATTCTATATTCTGTATTTCTTTAAATAAAATACTCAAAAAAACCATTTACAGAAATGGAATCTCAATGACTGTGGATATAGTGAGACCATGTTTCACCATTTGCTGAATTAAATGTAGCAATATTGCCCAAATGTATAAATACTTGGCGATGATTATCACAAAATAGGTGATAGCCAAATTTTTCAGCTGGACTTATGAACAGGGTATTTACATTACTCTGGAAATAAAATTGACTATTTCCAATCTGTATGAAATTAGAAAATGAAAGCTCAGAGATTTCTAAACATAGGTTTTAGGTTTAGATTCCTCATGAAGCTGTAAGGCTATAAAATAACCAGCCATACTTAATTTGACCTATTAATGTCGACTGACACAGCATCAAAAGTAAACTCAAATAAACTTCAATAAACTTTAAACTTTAATGGTGTGGTTCTACAAAGCTCTGGTTGAATCACACTTTGAGTATTGCGCTCAGTTTTGGTGGCCTCATTACCAGATGGAAGTCAATGCTTTGGAGAGAGTGCAAAGACAATTTACCGTGATGTTGCATGGATTGGAAAACAGAGACACAAAGTGTGAAATGTGATATTGCAGTGTATAATTATTTTGAAGAAACATAATAGATTAATGAGCCAGCATGGTTGGCATAGCGGTTAGTGCAATGCTTTTACAGCACTAGTGACTGGTACCAGGGTTTGAATCCCGCACTGTCTGTAAGTAGTTTGTATGTTCTCCTGAGTGCTCCAGTTTCCTCCCACCATTCAAAATGAACCAGTGTGTAGCTTAATTGGGTGTAAATTCAGTGACAAGGACTTGTGGGGCGAAATGGCTTGTTACCATGCTGCATGTCCAAATTAAATAAAATAAATATGGTAGAACGTGAGAATATATGGTAGAAAGCAATTCCCTGACATTGAAATGGTGTAATTCTTTCTTAATAGAATATAGTGTGATGGAATATTTGGGAATGTTTTTGGGAGATAAATTGGTAAATTTAGAGTAGGTTACATACACACATTTTAAAACAGATCTTATTTCAAATATTGGAGAATTCATATCCACAGTACTTTGAAGAGGAGGAACTGTGAGGAATGCAATGCACATTTCACAAGTAGGTTCTAATTGAAATGATGTCATGAAATGAATAGACTATTGTCTTGGAAGAGTCAGGCTGCCTGTTTTGGACCTTTTTGCAAGGTTTTTGACCTCTCTGCAAAGTGCTCACTCAGAGGTCATTGAGAGGTTATTGTTTACCTAAAACAACAGATGGGAGCAGAAGACTAACTCTTGTTGTTTGCTGGAGAAGGTCGGGGTTTTGCAAGTGAGAGAGAGAGAAGGACAAGCTGCTGGCATTTTGAATCTCAGATAGAGAGAGAGAGGCAGAAGGGAGTCTTTGACTGGGTGTGATACAGAAAGTTGTAACAAGCCAGGAGAAGCTTGTTGGAACTGAAACAGAAGCTCCAGAGTGGCAGCTGGCTGGAAGTGCTATCTGTCTGATGCTTCTCTTGGAATAAGTGGAACAGAAAGGAACTCTGTAGTAGCCTGAAAGAAAGAGGTTATCATCTGGAGAACCCTGATGGGGCAAGTTTCATCAGCAAGACATTGAGGTGACTAATAGTGGTACCTCAGTTGTGGAAACCCTGGAACAACAAATCTCTCTCTGCAAACGTACAAGCAGTAAACCAATTACCTTTTGAGCACCAAAGCCTGGTGAACTTTATACATATTAAATGCTGAGCACAGAATAAGAATTGCTTGCAACCAGAGAACTTGGAAGAATAAGAAGTGAGATTGAACTGTGAACCAAAGAACTTTTCTTAAATTTACACACACACAATACATACACATGAGCTTAGAATTAGAAGGGGGGTTAAGTTGGGTTAGTTAAGTTAATAGTGATAAGTTAAAGTTTGATTCTGTTTTCATGTTTAAAGATAATTAAAAATAACTTGTCATGGTGAATGTCGATTGCTGCTGGGTTTTGGGGTCCTTTGGGCTCATAACATTTTATGAGGACTCGTCCAGTTGATTGAACACAAGTTTCTTAGGTTATTAGTCAACTGGGTTTCTTTCCCACGCTAATTTAAAGCTTGAGTGTGAAAAACAGTAGCAACGGATGATGATAAATTTTTTGGCAAAACCTGCAGAGCTGAAGAGCAAGAGAAAAGAGGAACTGATGGTTATTTCTAAGGCATTAAAATTGACTGAAGTTAAACATTGGATGAGGAAAGTAGAAATACAGAGGATTATAGTGAAATATTATACAAGTGATGGAAAAGTTGTTGAGAAAGATTTAGAAAATTTTCCAGAGGATAGATTAGTTGAGTTGCAATTGGATTTGGAGAAACAGAGGGTCGAAGAAGAAAGAGAAAAGCGAAGGGTGGAAGAGGAAAGAGAGAAACTGAATTTTGAGTTGCAGAGACAACAATATGAGGTTGAAAAATGCAACACCCAAACATGACCCTATATACTAACAATGGATATTTATAGTGTGTATGTGCGGCAAAAATACTCAGATCTTTACAGTCTAAGCCCAAATGCCCCAAAATAAACTCCCAAAATAAAACCCCAAGTCAGTTTTGTCAAGTAAGTCAGTCGAAAAAACAGTCCACAAAACCTGGTCTCTGGCTTTAATGACTTAGTTCAGTTGTGAACAGGTCTTTGAGTTGAAAATGGAGAGATATGACTGTTGACACTGAGTGGATCTTGGCAGGTGAATACAGAAGACTTTCCTTAGTTTCTTGTGTGGTAATGGCCACCTTCAGTTTTCTCACAAGGGAGTTTCTCACAGTGACCTTCTAGTCTGCACCCCTGAATCCCTGTTTGGGTTTGCACCTGGTGACCCTTTGTCACACAAAGTCTTCTCCGCCAAAACCCTCCTTGGGTTATACCAAGTGGCTTTTGTCACACAAAGTCCTTTTCTCAAAGGGAGACTGGAGAAGCCCAGGTATGGGAATCAGTGGGTAAAATCTGCTGTCAGAACAGCAGTGCTGGCACTGGTGAACAGAGTAGCTCAGCCTCCTGCCTTTTAGCTGGAGCTGGCGGGTGAACACACTGACAGCTCGTTCCTCAGCGCAGCAGACGGCCGAGCTGCCGCAGGGCGTGTCTTCGGCACTCCTGATTGGAGGAGAGGGGAGGACAGCAGAGGGCATGCTCTCAGCAAGCCCCGTGGCTTCAGCGTGTGGCTCTCACGCTCCACACAACACGTGCTCCTTTCTCCCGCTGCACAGTCAATCACTGTCCCTGGCCAGAAATAAAACTGTCCATGGACCATAACATCAACCACACAAAGGCATCAAAATAGCTATTAAGTAATAGCTGTGTGATCACTAATCAATGAACTTATTGTTCTACATGATGCACCAACATCCATAACTGTCATCTATTTCCAGGAACCGGATTACCTGTTAATATTATGTTTCACCGCATCATCTTTCCAGTAACATAGCTGGTTCATTTAGGTCTGGGGCTTGTGCTTTTAATATAATCAGTGCAAGAAATCTTGCAATATTGCATCATCATCTATCACTGCCAAAATTATGCGAGCTATATTTACAAATGTATAAACCTGAAATAAAGCAAATTAAAAATAAAACATTGGCAACATTCAGTAGGTCACAGACATCCAAGAAAGAGAAATAGAGTGAATATTAAATATCAGAGAATCTCTTTGCTTTTTCTGGTGAAGGTCCAACCTGATCATTATAATGTAAATTTACCTTAGTGCCTACAGGCTTTTTCAGGTGCATTCTCCGCAAAGGATGTGCCTGAAGAAGCAGAAGCGGCCCTTTAAATTGCAGTTCAGGTGATAGCATTGAAAGTGCAGCGCTGGCCACCTGAAAGGACAGCTGCGCATCTGAGCACATTCCAGCTCCTGTCCCTTGGGCTGTCGATTCAGGATGGCTGCTGTCAGCTGGGATAGCCAGCGCGGGCTATCAGTGCGGGACGTCCCCACACTGATCCCGCTTCCCCGCTCTTCACTCTCTCCCTACTCACAGGGCTGGAGCGGCCAGTGGGGGTGGAGGCTGGAGCATCGGAGGGAGAGAAGGAGGCTGGAGCACCGGTGGGTGAGTACAGGGGCTGGAGCAGCCGGTGGGTGATTACGGAGTCTGGAGCAGCCAGCGGGGGAGGAGGCTGGAGCACCGGTGGGTGAGTACGGGGGCTGGAGTACCAGCGGGGGGGGGGAATGGGGGCTGGAGCGGCCAGTGGGGGGAGAAGGAGGCGCTCAAGTCAGGTACCGGCATTGTTTCAGCCAACCCCCTTCTCCCCCGCCGACCTCTCCAGCCTCCTTCTCCCCATTCCCGAAATCAGTCCCGACAGTGTGAGGACAGCCCGCACCGGCTGACAACAGTGTGGGGACTGATTTCGTGAGTGCGGAGAGAGCGGGTCAACGGGGTCATTGTGGGGACATCCCCACGATGACAGCCCGCGCCAGCCACCCAACAGTGTGGGGACTGGGAGAGTAGCTGTCAGGCACTGGCCAGCTGACTGTAACCCGAATGCAGCCGCTTTTAGGCGGCTGCATTCAGATGGCTGGGGAGGCCACCGCGCTGCGAGGATTATCCCTCTCGGAGGAGGGTTACCAAACTCTCCTTGCAGGCGCCTCCTGCATATTCACGTGGCCTCCACACAGCTGCATTTTGCCGAAATATGCGGCTTTACAAGCAGTCAATTGGCCACCTGAAAGTGCCTTTTGTTAATGTTCCTGTGCCCTGGTAACCTTGCTTTGTGCTGAGCTTTCATTCCAAGGAGCACAAGCAGTAATAGAATCTTTCACAAATGGCATTTGATGGGTTTAATCATTTTAGTGGCTAATTTGAGCAGATCATGTTTTACAAAGAAATCGTCTCCATGTTGGTAAGGAGATGAAGCAAGTCTTCGAATTTGCTTGGAATTCACAATTTAATTCACAACGATTGCCAAGTGTGGAAATTTATTTAGACTTTGTTTTGTGAGTTGCTATTTTTTTAAATGGTTATGAAATTGCACGACCCAGACAACTCCAATTATCCGAAATCGGATTCTCAGAAATCCTCAGTTAACTGAAATTATTTTTAAAAGTTCGGATAAATGAGGATATCCAAAAAATAAATCAGAATTCCTAATTTATCCGAAAAAAAAATTTCTGGAGCCGAACTGACTGGGGCTTTGGGATCCCAGTGGCGGCATGGGGACCCTTGAGATCCTGGCGGGAGTGGGGCCACCATTGTTTTGGTGAGAATTAAATGTTATTCTAATGCTTAAAAAGCCTTCCCTTGTTGTTTGTTGATGTTTAAATATTGATACAAGTGATCTGCTGTTGCTACTGGCCTGCTTTTATAACAATTACCAGTTCTCTGAAAAAAAGTTTGTCCAAAATAGGCCCAGTCCTGACCATTTTGGATAGTCGGAAGGGAAAGGGGTACAATTTGTTGTGTAGTATTAATTTACGTTAAAAAAAAATCTTTTTCACATGTTAAAACTGATTAAATTACTTGATTATTTCCTTTCTTTTGTTTCGTTGTTATGAAATCTAGTTTATACGTATCAGATTTTTTATTCGTCTTCCTTTTGTATGTTTCCTTTTTCATATCACCACTTTATCTTTAGATCAATATAGCTTCTACTTTCTGTATCATTATTGTAAAATTTAATAAAATTATTGAAACAGAAAATGGCTAAATGAAGACACCATTAATATACCGTATATTTTTGCGTATAAGTCGATCAGCAAATAAATCGACCCCCATTCTTCAGCTTAATTTTAAGGGTTTTGTGGTATTTCTCGTGTATGAGTCAACCCCCATTTATCGGGCTGTCCAGGCCTCCCAGGAACAACCCAAGATATTTTAAAACACCCCAATAGTAGGTAACAAAGCTATAAATTAAGTAAGTTAAAAAAAAGTCTTGGCTTACCGAGCAGGAGCAGCGGCGGCCTACGGAGCTGGAGTGGTGGCATTGTGGTCCCAGCGGGAGCAGGAACCTCGGTCTACTGAGCTGGAGCCGCGACAGCCAGCGGAGCTGGAGTGGTGATGTCGCGGTCCTGGTCGGAGCAGGAAACTTAGCCTACCAGGCAGGAGCGGCGATGGTGGCCTCAGGGTCCCATTTAGGAATAGTTATGGCAGCACCCAGTGGTGGGGAGGTGTTGGGAAGTAGTGGCCGGTGGTGAGGAGGTGCTTCCAGAATTGACTTATATGCCGAATTGATGGCAATCTGGTTTTTCTGACGAATTTAAGATCTTGAAGTATATCCAGCGTTTGAGTTGACCCCTCCTTTTTCAGAATTTTTTTTAGGCTTTCACAACTCGACTTACAGGCCAAAATATACAGTAATTCAACAGATTTCAATTTACAATCAAGGCATACTTCAGAATGCTGATACTGCCCTTGGCCCAATCTAAAGAACCCTCAAAAACACCATGAGGACCCTGCTGACTAGTTTGGTAGTGTCAAATGTGTCACATTTTAATGAATAATTATATTTTTAATAAACATATGGTAGAATATCTGGTAGAAAACAATTCCATGGCATTGAAAAGATAAGCAATGGTGTATATTTCTTTCTTAATTGAATATAGAACAGTCCAATGCAGTACGTGGCCTTTGACCTACGATGTTGTGCCAACCCTTATAAATCTGACCCTTCCTTCCCACACAGTTCACAACCCTCTATTTTTCTTACATCCATCTACCTATCTGAGACTTTGAAATATCTACCAGTCACCACCACCAACCCAGGCGATGAATTCCAGGCACTCACCACTCTGCGTAAAAAAAAAGTACCTCTATGCCTCCCCTGGACAACTCCTTCACTCACAAACTGATATTCATTTTCATCATGGGCTTCGACGTCCCATCCATTGAAGACCTCACTGTGAGGCATTCCTCGAGAAGGCAACCAGCATCATTAAGGACCCCCAGCATGCTGCTCAAACCTCTCTTCACTGCTATCTTTGGTGAAGGGGCTCTAGCATCTCTCGTTTCAAGTTAAGGCTCTTCCTCCAACACCTCTCAGGCTCTTGAACCTCTTGATTCTATCCCAATGTTAACCATAAACTACTTCAGGACCACCAAAACATCTGTCTACATCCTGATTCTATCCCAACGCTAACCATAAATTAGTCCGGGACCACCAAAACATCTGTCTACCTCCTGATTCTATTCCAATGCTAATCATAAACTAGTCCGGGACCACCAAAACATCTGTCTACATCCTGATTCTATCCCCATGCTAACCATAAACTAGTCTGGGACCACCAAAACATCTGTCTACCACCTAATTCTATCCCAATGCTAACTATAAACTAGTCCGGGACCACCAAAACATCTGTCTACCTCCTGATTCTATCCCATCGCTAACCATAAACTACTCCGTGACCACCAAAACATCTGTCTACCTCCTGATTCTATCTCATCGCTAACCATAAACTACTCCGTGGCCACCAAAACATCTGTCTACATCCTGATTCTATCCCATCGCTAACCATAAACTACTCCGTGACCACCAAAACATCTGTCTACCTCCTGATTCTATCCCATCGCTAACCATAAACTACTCCGTGACCACCAAAACATCTGTCTACATCCTGATTCTATCCCAGTGCTAACCATAAACTACTCTGGGACCACCAAAACATCTGTCTTCATCCTGAACCATTACTTCTTCTTGCATCTTTGGTGCCACTGTGAATAACATGGAAATGGGAGAAAATAGGAGAAAGAGGTCATTCAGCCCTTCAATTTACATTCTCTCCAACACCCCATGATCCCTTTGGTCAATATTCGGCACCCTTTTGAATATAGTTAATAAATTGGCCTCATTCTGT
Source organism: Narcine bancroftii (assembly GCF_036971445.1). Classification (NCBI taxonomy): domain Eukaryota; kingdom Metazoa; phylum Chordata; class Chondrichthyes; order Torpediniformes; family Narcinidae; genus Narcine; species Narcine bancroftii. The sequence goes on along the minus strand of NC_091470.1, from coordinate 118,162,683 downwards.
GGCAGAGAGTTCAGCATCTCAGTCCTGGTGGGCTTCCCTCTTCTCCTTCGACCGTGACTTTCCCAACATGGGGAGCAGCCTTCCTGTATCCAGTCTTGCCAGAATTATTTGTGCCTCAATAAGATCCCCTCTCATTCTTCTCAATTCCACTCTATTCTGGCATTTCTTCAGATGTCAGTCCTGATATCCCAGGAATCAGTCTAGCGAACCTTCACTGCACCTCCTCAATAGCACAAATTAAACTATTTATCCTTTTATATTCATTACATCTTTTTCTGTCTTAACATAGCGTGTTAATTTAATTTATACCTATGGTGCTCAACCTTTTTTTCCCCACTCACATCCCACCTTAAGCAATCGCACTGGGCATACGGAATACTTAAAGTGGGATGTGAGTGAGAAGAGAAAGGTTGAGAGCCACTGGTTTATACCAGGTGTTGGTGCATCTTGGATACCTTTTTGGCTGCAGCATCTGTACTTAAGTTTCTTATTGAGTTATGCTTGTGGGTTCTTGCTACTACAATTATACCAGTTTGGAAAGGCAGAAAATTTAATGTAAAGCCTTCCTTTGATAAAAGGCAACTGCAGGTTGAATCAAACCAATCTCCATTTGATTGCTGGATCAAGATTAGAAGAGCTCAGGTCCTCTCAGTCGGGGCCAGGTACTTGGAGTACAACACTGAAGTGGTCAGGAGATGGAATGCCATCCTGGAGCTTAACCAGGGACATGAGTGTGAATGTTACTCTGGTAACTGGGGAAACAGGAATTAACTTCAAACCTGGAGTTTGTGCTAAAGTCCCACAAGATACTATTTTAAAAAAAAACTGTTGACAGAGGAATAAAAATGTTGGCCAGGACTTCAAAGATTTCCTGTGGGGCTCTGAAACAGAGCCATGGGATCTTTCACATCCATCTGAAAGACATGAGGGTCCACGCAACTATTCCAAAGAGTGGCTACTGCAGTAGTACTGCACACTTTGTACTGCACTGGACATCAGGCAAGTCTTTGGACCTTGAACCCAGGATCATCTGTCTCATTTGCCGTTTGCCTCACAGCTAACAATCACTTTGTTACTTTGTAATGTCAACTTTGAACTTGATTTTCCTGTATTTTCTGAAGACAAACACCACAATTAATTGGTTATTTCTCTGCAACTACCCAGCAAATCGCCACTGTTTGTACACACTAGACCAGTGATTATCACCTTTTTCCTTCCACTAACATCCCACTTTCAGTAATCCCTATACCATCAATGCTCTGTGTTTGTTGAAGGTGGGATGTGAGTGGGAAGGGAAGGTTGAGAACCACTGCTCTAGACTCAATTGTGATTGAAATATTGTGCTTGAGAAAAAATTGTCATTGACCCATTTCCTTTGTTCTGAAACCATGCACATAATGAGTCAATGAGGTACATTTAAAACGGAGGTTTTCAAACTTTTTCTTTCCACCCACATCCGACCTTCAGCAATCCCTAACTAATCACAGAGCACCGATGGCATAGGGATTACTGAAAGTGGGATGTGAGTGGAAAGAAAAAAGGTTGAGCACCACTGCACTAGAGTGCAATGAGCTGACCAGTACAATTAGGGAGACCTTTTTTTTAAATGCACAGTATGCAGTAACAATCATGCCTTCAAATATATCTCAGAAGGATTTTCTTGATAGGTGTGATGTGCTAGAGCACCTCTTGATTGTAGTCCATTTTGAAGAGAAATTTCAGGTGTTCGTTGTTCTGTAGTCAGGAGGTTTTATCAGGAATTGAGGTTTGGGCTCAGTGGATGACAGAGAAAATTGGGGATTGCAAATAGCTCTGATTATCTCCAATGCCTTTCCCCCTTTTTATTCTACACTAATATCTATTTGAAGTTCAAGTTCTTAAGAAAACAATGAAAATACCAATTCCTCTTAAGTGGCTTTTAATGCATAGTGTAGTGCTAACTGTGTCGTCACAAGAGGTGTTTGGAAGTAGCTGTGAAGAACCTCATCATGACTTTGATGTTGAAGGGGGACCTGGGAAATTATTGCTACTTTGGAACAATTTCTGATTGTAAATATATCACATAAGAGAATAAAAACATAATCTATGTGATGCTGAATGGCGTTAATGCTCATTCGAGGTGTCTGAATTAATGGGAAATGTCTCTTGTAACTTTGTTGGATGTGGGAGAGCAGTACAGAGTGTGACTGAACCCAAACGGTAATCATAAGGTTGTAGAACGTAGAATATTCTAACACAGTACAGGCTTTTCAGCCCGCAATGTTGTACTGACCTATATAAATCCACTTAACAATCTAATCCACCCGTACCTCACCCATAACCCTCTATTTTTCTCACATCAATATGCCTGCCTAAGAATCTTTTAAATGTCCCCATTGTACCAGCCTCCACCACCACCCCAGGCATGCACTATCCTGTGTAAAAACATCCCCTTGACTTTTTCCCTAAACATTCCTCCCCTCACTGTATGTAGATATTATATATTTGCTACTTTCGCCCTGGGAAAAGGGTGCTGGCTGACCACCCTATCTATGCCTCTCCTAATATTGCAGATCTCTCATCCTACTTTGCTTCAAGAGAAAAAGCCCAAGCTCTGTTAAACTTGCCTCATAAATTATGATAATAGCCCCTTTCCCAGTTAACTGGCTGTGCAGTGACCCGGGATAGGAAGCCTTTTCCACTGGGCCACTCTTAACTGGGTCTCTAATTGCTTTTCCACTGAACGTACTCATCCCCGGGGATTGGAGGGTTCTACCTTCAAATGGAAACAGGTAACTTTCTGCTGTCCCTTTTCCACTGGTTTTATCAGCACGCCGGCGTCAGCCAACACCGGGGATATGAGTAGGGGTAGAGGCAGTTAATCCGCAGCGTGAAATGACATCATTTCCACTGGGGCCCTGTGCCAGTAAATTCCCAGTTAACTCCTGTGATAGGGGCTAATGATATGACAGATTTGGAGAGCAACGGCCTGACTGAAGGTGGCAAAAGACATTTCCCAATGCATTTTGATCAGGTCCTCACACCTGACACACATGGGACACTGCAGCTGCTGGAGGAGCATAGCGACATGACCCTACCCCCATCCCACCCCTACCTCTCCCTTTGTCTGGCACCTGCTGGCCCCTCCGCCTGGCTCACCAATCCTGCGTGCCCCCCGCCCTTTCCCTCTTTGCCCTGCTCCTGCACCAACTTCCCGATGAAGAGTTCTGGTTTGAAGTGTCGACTGTTCTCTTTCTCTCCTACTGAGTCTGCTCAACCCAATGAGTTCCCCCAGCAGGATGTGTTGGTCCCCTGTGCCCTGACCACTCTGTCTCTCTGAAGCTGTTGACATAAGTACACCAGCCATAGAACTGCCACTGATCTCAGTTGCAATGAAGCAAGGCTGGAGGTGATTCTGCTTGTAATACCTTTATTTTAAAATCAATTTTTCTCATGGAAAAATGTAATTAAATATGTAATAGAATTGTGCACGTACCCCTTCCCAAGTGTCCATTACTACTATGTGGCTGGCATTTCATTAAATGAGGGTAGGTTTATGAGGGGGTAGGCGAGGATTACTCCAAGTACTTCCTGTGCTCTCTGTTTGAACGCAGTCTGTGCAGACAGCAAATCAATCCATGGGGCTCAAATTACCTCTGAAAATAACCTGATTTCAGTAGAAGACACAGCTATTTATATTCATTAAGGAAGGCTAAACAAAAATAATATTTCTAGAGGAGTATGTCAGTGTGTGGAGGGTGAGTGAGAGGGAAGATGGTGGGGGGGGGGTGATGTTGAGTAATTTTTGCACATTTCTATTCCGGTTGGCATGTCAGGGATGCGAGAGTTTATGCCTGAAGAATATATTTCTAAAGCTTCTGTCATCGGCGGTGCCTGGTCTTTTTGCCGATGGAAGGAAATTACAAATCTAAGAATAAACACTCAGCAGATTGGGTAGCACTGGTGGAAAGAGAAACAAATGTTTATGTTTCAGGTTGAAGAACCTTATTGAGATCTGGGAAAGAGAGAAAAATGAATGAATTTTCATTCTTCCTGAGAAGACCGAAGCAGGAAAGAGTATTGACTACCATCATGTCAACTTACTACAGGAGCTTGATCGGAGGGTCCTGGCTGGCTGTGTCACCATGTGGTACGGTTGCTCAGGAATTTGGATGGGATGTCAATCCACAGGACCATAAGGACAGCAGAGAGGGTCTCTGGGATCGTTGTCTAAAGAGGGCTGGAAAAATCATTGAGGACCCCTTCCACCCTGCACACAGCTGCTCCTGTCGGGGAAGAGATGCAGGAGTATCAGAGCCAGAATGACCAGGCTGAGGAACAGCTTCTTCCCATGGGCAGTGAGAATGCTGAATGCCCAAAGGAACTGTTCACACTGACCATCCGAAACTCTACTATTTATTAAACAATTTTTTAAAAATTTTTGTATCTGCACATTTGTTCTGCATATGTATTGCTTGTCTGTTATGTCTGGTTGTGTGTTTACGAGGACTGAGAACGCTAATTCGTCAGGTTGTAAGGCAATTGGATAATAAATGAACTTGATTTTCTCGGTGAAAATAAGGCTGGGAAGGGATTGATCGAATGGAGGAAATATCTCTGATAGGGTGAGACCAGGTTTGCTGTAGTGATGAGCTGTTCATTAAGTCATCTGGTTGATAGATATACTTTATATTTTGTCTTGGTAATCTCCAACCGATCGGCTTCAATAATTTCCAGTAACCTCCTTCCTCCTGCTCCCACCCCCTCCCTCGCTTCCTCCTATCACTGAAGAACCTTCCCAGCGCTCAGCCTCCTCCTTCTCCTTTCCTCCCTTCCCCCTCCCACCGGCATTCACCTACCAGCCTGTGCTACTCTCCTCCTGCTCGCCCGCCCCCCCCCCCCCCCAACCTTCTTATTGGCACTCTTGCCCAATCTTCGTCACACCTGAAGAAAGGCTCAGGGCTGAAGCGCCAACAACCCATGGGCTTTCCATGGATGCTGCGTGACCTGCTGAGTTTCTCCAGTACTTCTGTGTTACTGGTTAATGGGAATAGCTGGGGAGAGGGAGGGGGAAAGAGAGAGAAAGAGAGAGAGAGGGGAGGGGGGAGGGAGAGAGAGAGAGGGAGGGAAAGAGAGAGGGAGAGGGAGAAGGAGGGAGAGAGAGAGAGAGAGAGAGAGAGGGGAGGGGGAGAGAGTGAGGGGAGAGAGAGGGAGAGAGAGAGAGAGAGAGAGAGAGAGGGAGAGAGAGAAAACACAAAAGATAAAAAAATGTGAACAGAATGGTGTAGGAAATGCCTAAGAGATCAATCCATGAGTAAAGCTGGGCCAGTTCTGAAACAGATAGGAAAAAAATAAACAACTGGAATTTGATGCGGTGTCTGGACACTTCCAACATGCCTTAGATGGAGTATAAGATGCTGTTCCCCAAGCCTCCATTCTAACAAGGCAGCAGGGCACGGACAGATGGGTCTGAGTGGGAGTGAACTGAGAACTGAGGTGACAGGTAATAAGAAGCTCAGAGTTGCCCCTGCAGGACTAAACTACAAAGATATCACCCAATCAGAGTTTGGTTTCTCCATTGTAGAGGATACCCCAGGGTGCACATTGAATGGTACCACATTAGATTGCAATAAATGCAACTGATTTTTTTGTTTACTCCCCCCCACCCCCTTCCCCCTGCCACAGCCTGGTGCTGGGTTGACACTGTTCCTCCTTTCCCAGAGGCTGCCTGGCCTGCTGAGTGTTGTGGCATTTGCAATCTGTTGATTCGCAAGGCGAAGAAGATAATTGAGATTTTGTAGTCAGGCTGGAGGAGTGAGTCTAGAGAATGCTTTGTACATATCACGGGACAGAGTCAGTAGTTTTGGGATGCAATGGAAGGTGGGCAGCTTTTCTTTCTAACAATATAGAGCAACAGTAAGGGAACAGACCCTTCAGACCACATGTCGGTGCCAAAAATGTTAAATCAAGCTGAGACTCTGCTATCCCTCCATCCCCTTCATATACTCTACACCAGTGTGTTCTCACCCTTTTCCTTTCCACTCACATCCCACTTTAAGTATTTCCTGTGCCATTAGTGCTCTGTGATTAGTAAGGGATTGCTTAAGGTGGGATGTGGGTGGGAAGAAAATGTTTGAAAACCATGTTTTAATTGTACCTCATTGACTCGTTATGTGCACAGTTTCAGAACTCCAAAGGGAATGGGCCAATGACCATTTTTCTCAAGCAAAATATTTCAGTAACAATTGGGTCTAGAGCAGTGATTCTCAACCTTCCCTTCCCTCCCACATCCCACCTTAAGCAATCCTTTAGTAATCTCAGAGCACCGATAGCATTGGGATTAATTAAGGTGGCATGTGAGTGAAAAGAAAAAGGTTGAGAACCTCTGGGCTAGAAGCAGGGTCAGGGCCAAGGGGGGCAGCTGCAGGTGTTGCCCTCCAATGAGGTGCCATGCCCCCCATACAATTGCGGCCATCACTCACCATCAGACCCATCCTGCCAGCCCCTCCGCACCACTAGCACCTAGCTTTATGTAGACTACCGAGTCTCTACCCACTCCAGGTCAATAGCATGCATCAAGCATAATAAGCCTTCCCAGGAATTAAATCAGAGGGGCGGATGATGGTAACAGTTCTCCACCCTCTCGCTGAGTGAGTTCATGAGAGTTGCACCGTGACTCCCCTAACATGCTAATGTCCCCCTCTAACATTCATTCTAGTGCCAATGCTGTCTAGAAGCTTCTTAAATGCCACTATAGACAACAGACAATGGATGCAGGATTAGATCATTCGGCCCTTTGACCCTGCACCGCCATTCACTGTGATCAGGGCTGATCATCCACGATCAGTACCCCATTCCTGCCTTCTCCCCATTTCCCTTGACTCTGCTATCTTCAAGAGCTCGATCTAACTCTTGAATCTGCTTCCACTACTACCCCAGGCAGCCTGTTCCATGCGCCTACCACTTTCTGTGTACTTTCTGTCCTGACTGCACAAAGATACACTTGTCTTATCTTCACTGGGACTTCCATCAGATGTCAGGCAAGTGCACACACCTCTTGTATGACTCAAGACACACAGCTCCCACACGTCTTGTCTAACCCAAGCTGCAAGTGCTCATGGCTCCTATATCTCCCGTACAATCAAAGAAGATGCAAGGACCTTCCAACTTGCAATTAATCAGTGGGATTAATTGCACATCTTCTCAAGGCAGGGATGAAGAGGTTGAAAAGTGGATTGATACACAGCAACAGGTAATCCACAGGATAATCTCTGACAACTCACCACCCAATGGAGAAAATCCAGCAAATAGTTCGGAAAATCTGTCACTCCAGCATCACCATGTCCCCAATGTGCTGGATAATTGGAACTTTACTTAGTTCCAATGGGCACAAAGTCTCAAGATGCCTGGATTCAACCATCAATTCCTCTGGACAAGCAGTGTTTGGAATTCAATGTGAGAGATTCAGCAGCTCACTTCTTCTGCTCAGAATACAAATTGAAGGCAGCTCGTTCATTGTCATGAGTTGACAACGTGATTCTCCTATCCCACACAGAGCTAGAATCAGCCTCTAAAAAGATCAGCTTCATTAATTACTCTTTGATGAGAAAAAACTTTATGAAAATAAATCAGGATTTTCAATGGGTGAAAATTCTTCTGACATCCAACATTGAAAGACTGAGGTCATGTTGCATCTGTTGCTGGAAGATTGGTTCATCACCACTGCAATCCTTGAGCAGCGTCACACAAGCTGGGGTTTCAGTCGGCTATTGGTGGAGGGCTATGATTTTGCTTTCCCCGTTTACTCTTCAAAGCAGCAGCAATTCAGTTTGGAGGTCAACCAGGAAAACTGGAGCAACACGCAAGGTGCAGGAGGAGCTCAAAGTCTCAGGCAGCATCCAAGGAACAGGATAGACAGTCGATGTTTCAGGTTGGAAATCCTCCACCAGGGTTTCTTCCTGATACGGAGACGCTCAGAGGCAGGTAATGGGAGAGAGAGGCAAAACTCTAGCATCTGCAGTCTTCTGCATGTCTCCTCTGGAATTAATTTTCTTTTATTTATTCTGCCGTAACCGTTCATAATTCTGAGCAATTTTGTCAAATCTGTTCACTTTCTATGTAATAAGATCAAACCCAAGTCCTCCAGTTTTCTTGCATAACAGAAGCCCAAACAATCACTTTTGCACCCATTCAAAGCCTTAACATCATCTCCAGAGATACCCAGTTTTGGGTACAAATACTGTTTAATAATGCTTTTTCAGTGTTTAACATGATTTACTTTCATTTATAGTCCATGCTTTTATTACTAAAGACAAGAGGCTCACTTTCTCCTGACAGCTTTCTCAACATGCTTTCTTGTTCTTATAGATTGGGGCACAGTTACCATTAAGGTGGTTGCAAGGCTATTATAACGCCAGCAACCTGTGTTTGAATCCGATGTTGTCTGTGAGGAGTTTGTGCATTTTCCTGGTGGGTTTTATCCGGGGGGGAGGGGGGTTTTGAAAGAGGGTAAGGTTCAGTGGGTTCAAAGAGAGACAAGTCTTAAAACAAGGGTTTGCAATCAAACGTAACTTTATTAACACAACAATTTATAAGGGACCGTGGGAACACACACACACAATTTATAAGGGAAAGTGGGGACATACAGACCCATTTGTAAGGGAGTGTGGGAACATGCACACACAATTTATAAGGGAGTATGGGAACATACTCACACAATTTATAAGGGAGCATGGGAACATAAACATACAATTTATAAGGGAAAGTGGGGACATACAGACACAATTTATAAGGAAGTGTGGGAACATACACACACAATTTATAAGGGAGTATGGGAACATACTCACACAATTTATAAGGGAGCATGGGAACATAAACATACAATTTATAAGGGAAAGTGGGGACATACAGACACAATTTATAAGGAAGTGTGGGAACATACACACACAATTTATAAGGGAGTATGGGAACATACACAATTTATAAGGGAGCATGGGAACATAAACATACAATTTATAAGGGAAAGTAGGGACATACAGACACAATTTATAAGGAAGTGTTGGAACATACACACACAATTTATAAGGGAGTATGGGAATATACTCACACAATTTATAAGGGAGCATGGGAACATAAACATACAATTTATAAGGGAAAGTGGGGACATACAGACACAATTTATAAGGAAGTGTGGGAACATACACACACAATTTATAAGGGAGCATGGGAACAGACACACACAATTTGTAAGGGAGCATGGGATTATATGCACACAATTTATAAGGGAGTGTGGGAAGAGTTCATAACAGGAAACAAACAGGTGAGAACGTTAAACAGTACACAATTATTAATTCACATAGATGATGCAGACATTTGCACCCTATAAGCAGTGGTTATATCCACGTTCCCCTATCCAGACCCCTGACTGAGAGGAGATGGATCTGGTTCCACTGTAGTACAGGGGTTAACACATGCTCTTGGACCCCTGAACAGTTGAGAGGTGGATCTGGTACCACAGTCCACAGGGATATTCATGAAGTGGATCTGATACCATTGTACCCGCAGGGGTATACATACGGTCCCAGATCCCTGATCAATTGAGTGGTGGATCTGGTACCACTGTACCCACAGGTATATTCACGTGCTCTCAGACCCATGTTCATTTGAGAGGTGGAGCTGGTACCACTGTACCAACGGAGTATACATATGCTCCTGGATCAATTGAGAGGAGGATCTGGTACCAGTGTACCCATAGGGTTGTCAGACCACTGATCAGCTGGGTGCGATGGCCCTACTGCCAGTTTTGATCTATAGCAATTTGAGCTATGGTAGTATCACGGCTCAGCTTCAGTGCAGTGTACACCTTAACTGCGACCCTTCCAAACAATGTCTGCAGCAGTGACCTGGCATGGGGCGGTGTCCGGAGCTAGCACCATGAGACAGAGAGAGCGAATGTCCTCTGCACTGGTGCTAAATTCAGGGCTCAAGCAAATAAGGACACTGGGTGATTTGAACCAGCCAATGGCAAGATATGCACTAAAGAGTGGCTGGAGCCCAACCTTAATTGGCACACCACCTGCAAACCGTAACTTTGTTGTAACTTTGAGTGGAACAAAAAGTGACTTCCGAATGAGTTTCAGATGGGGAGGCCATGTGACAACAGCAATAGGCAGGGAGGCCTCCTCCACACAAATGGGGTTAGGGGGAGGTGGGGGGGGGGAGACTCCATTTCCTCCCACCTTCCAAATCATATGGAGTTAGTAGGTTAATTGGGTGTAATTGGACAGCACAGGCTCTTGGGCTGGAAGGGCCTTTTACCATATTGTATCATTAAAATTTAAATTGAAGAAATTTGTTTTATTCTGCACCCTCCGATTCTCTATTCCATTAAAATTGTACCTCTTATCTTTTCCTTGTTTATACCAAAATATACAATTGAAGTGGTGGAGACTTCCTGATCATTTCAGAGGTTTGGATCTGGAGCTCGAGCTCCAAATGATCAAACAGGAGTCTGTGCGGCTGTGGAGGCTGGAGGAGCCCTGGAAGCGAAATGACGGACACTCAGTGTCTCTCATCGGACTCTCTTTTGCTACTCTTTCTCCTATTGTTAGGGACGTTGGGCAACACTCATGGCGACTCTTCGCCTTCCGCCAGACAAAAGTCGAAGTAATCATGTAGATTACATTTTTTGTAGGGAGGCACAGTTGGTGTAGAGACTAGTGTAACGCTGTTACAGCGCCAGTGATTAGGATCTAGGTTCGAATCCTGTGCTGTCTGAAAAGAATTGGTATGTTCTCCCCTTGTCTGCATGGGTTTTAGCCGGGGGCTCCAGTTTCCTCCCTCCATTCGAAATGAACTAGGGGTGTAGCTTAATCGGATGTAAGTTGATGTATGTCTATGAAAAGCTTTAAATTCAATTTGGGGTATTTTCTCCAGAGCATAGGAAACTGAGGGAAGAGCTGATAGGAGTTATAAAATCAGGAGACGCATTGATCAGGTGGCCGATCAGAATCTTTTTTTCAAGGGGAAAAGCACTACTTGAGGCCTCTCGACAGTCACACGAATATGAAGGAATGGAGGGATATCATTCAGGTGCGAGCAGCAGAGTTTTAGCCAATGCTGTGCTGTTCAATGTTTCCCCCAGAAATTCCTCAACAGTTTGAACCTACTAAGTTTAGGCAGAAGGAATCAGGTAGCTCACTCCTGCTCTGTTCTTTCTTGTTTTCTTTGGCTTGGCTTCGCGGACGAAGATTTATGGAGGGGGTAAAAGTCCACGTCAGCTGCAGGCTCGTTTGTGGCTGACAAGTCCGATGCTTGTACGCTTAAATATTTAAGCGAACGCTGTGCTCCTGTTTAGGAGAGAGCAAGTTGTGACTGAGAGATAACAACAGCAAACAGCTCGGTCTTCAGCTTGTTTGCCAACTAGGGGATGAGAAAGCAAATGTTCAGCAGGAACAAACCCAGGGTATAACTGGCCTTTCACACTGATATAATGCAAGAGTTCATTCAAGGCATTTGCATCAGTCTGCTGGTAAGTTCTTGAATTGTCTGTACCACATCAATGGACATGCATTATTGTTTTTCCAAAGCCTGGAGAGAGCAGTCAAAGGTAACTTGCTACCACAAAAGCAAGTCGGACTAGACCTGCTGGGAGGAGGTGGGAGCAGGGCATATTGACAAGAGAGTTAAACAAGAAAGTCTACAGATGTTGGGGCCAAGTGCAGCACACAAACCTGCTGGAGCAAGTCAGCAGGCCATGCAGCATTCCGATAACGAATACTGGTGATCCTAGACCTGACGAAGGGCCTTGGCCCGATACTTACTTGGTTACCCCCTGCTTCCCCATGGGTGCTGCATGCCTGTTGAGTTTCTCCTGCACGCTTGCGTATTGTGCATCGTCAGTAACAGCGTAGAATTTATGGAGAAATAAATAAACGGTGTGTGGTAATTCCTTGGAAAATACCTGGATGCTTCCTACTACCCAGAGCAAGGGGTTGCTGCAAAATTGCTGAATCTGGGCTGTAAATATGAGTTCAAGTCATGGCAGAGAGTTGGAACTGGCATTTCTGGGATATATCGGAGAAATCCTCCTGAAGTACCATTCAGTCTTGAGCAGTTACTACCATGAAGGCTCACTGCAAGTGAATTGTTGCCAGGAGATTTTTGAAATGTTTGGGTGTTGATTTTTTTCTTTATGGTTTGTGCTTTTAACTTTGCAAAGTCAGTCTCTTTTGCCTTCTGCTTCTCTTGTGGGCTCTGGTTGATCTCCTCTGTCAAGACCGTGCTCTTCCCTCCATCCTTACTTGCATACGTCTCCATCAAGCTCAAGTTTATTATCATCTGACTGTACATGTAAAACCAGACCAAACAACGTTTCTCTGGATGACAGTTCACACACATACACCCACAATCCACCGCACAAAATAATCACATGCATACATAAAGATATAATTTACATAAATAAATGTAAATATCGGGATGATTTACTCAGTTACAGGATACTGTTCATCAATCCCACAGCCTGCAGGAAGAAGCTGTTTGTCTGCCAGTCCTGGTTTTGATGCTCCTGTACCTCCTTCCTGATGGTAGTGGATCAAAGATCCTGTGTGCTTGATAGAAAGGGTCCTCATTGATTCTTTGAGCCCTATTTATCCCACACTTGCTGTAAGAACCAAAAATGTGTAATTTGTTTACATAGCCTCTGGTTCCCTAACACCCTCCCTGACTCTGAAGCACACTCTGGTCCCTTACACTCCTCCCTGCCTGTTCACCCTCTCTGTTATCTTGCCAACCACCTGTGTTAACCCCACCGGTCCCCTACACTTCTCCCTTTCTCTGTAACCCCTTAGTTCACCTACAACCCTTCCTATCTTTGTAACACTACTCCCTGTCTCTGTAACCCCCTCTGGTCCACTACACCCCCTCTAGTCCTCATTGTCTCTTTCACCCTCTTCTAGTTAGGTTGGCGCTCCATGGTTGGTTGGCTGGGCGTGGCCATCTTTGTTCTTGTGCACATGCGCGAAATTCCAGGAGCATGAGCACTGCGTTCGTATGTTAGTGTACCGGCTGGAGCGTTTGTGCATTGGAGTGCCCGTTGGAGAATACACAGTGGTGTATGGTGTGAATCGGGAGTTGTAAAGTATATATAAAAACATGATGACAGTGTGGAAGGAGGATGAGTAAGGTGGTTATAAATTTTGTTGACCGTCTTCATGAATTTTGCTTTGTATTCACGGAGCTTAATCAAAGATGTTTTTTAATTGAATGTTGAAGATAGTTACTGGTTTTATGTGTTAAATAAAGAATTTAAATACATCTGGTCTTGCATTGGAAATAATTGAAATGTGTCACGAACAAGTGTCTCACCTAGACTCCAAGCGACTATTTATTGGCTCAAAATCACTACAATTAGTCAAGTAAAGATTCTTGTTTGGAACAGAAAATTGAAGGATAGAAGAAAGAAAATAATCTCTCTGGGTTTTGGATTGATATTGAAGTTATATATTGGCCATCTTGGAAATGCCTTGAGTTGGGGGCAGTTTGTAATCCACATCCATCTACCATAAGTATGAGCCAGAGAGGGATTTAAAGCTAATCTAATAGAAAAGTGTTCTATAGACACATTGGTGAAGACATTTCTTGAAAATCAATGATATTATTTGGCGATGCTCCGATGGAAACTCGTTTGTTAATGGCAGCTCATTACAGCCATCAGAAGTGACATGCTTACGGTAAGTCTGTCATCATTGGGATTGGCTTGTGGTGAGCATGCTCAATGGATGCTGGAACAGGATAAGTAAAAATGGCTGCAGCATCTGTTGGCTTTGTTGTTAAGGAGCAACATACCGAAGACACGGAGATTGTGGATCTCAAACAAGAACTGAAAAGACGGAGCGAAAAGAGAAGTGGAAATAAAAGTGTTCTCATTGCAAGACTGAAGCTGGCAAGAGAAGAAGCCACGGATTCAGTAGATGGGAATGAAAACACTGCAAAACCATAGCAGAAGACAACGACTGATGGTAGTGGATCAAAGATCCTGTGTGCTGGATGGAAAGGGTCCTCATTGATTCTTTGAGCCCTATTTATCCCACACTTGCTGTAAGAACCAAAAATGTTTAATTTGTTTACATAGCCTCTGGCTGTTTGAAGACAGCAGTGTGGAAGTGACTGACGAAGTGTTACCAAATGGTGATGAAGGAGATGAAAAGGACAAAGAAAACGAAGAGGATGAAAATGCCAAGGATGTAAAATTCAAATTGGAGAAAGAGTCAAGTATTAAATTAACATCTGAGCTACAGGAAAAAATACAAGCAGTGTGTCAAATGTTGAAAGCAGGAGAAGCAAACAACGTTCTTCTGGTTCAAGCTCCAGAATTTCCTGTACAACATCTTCATGAACAAAGATTAAAGCTGAAATGGCTGCTCATTCTTGTATGACAAAAAAAATGCTTAAGGATAAACATATTTTAGAAGAACAGGAGGAGCAGAAGGAAGATAAGAGAGGAGAGGAGAAAGGAACAGTGAGAAATAACCATGGCCAAAATGGAGGTACTAGAAGGCTCAATGGTGTCTAATGTTCGGAGTAAATTATCTAAAGTGTGTGATAGTAAGAAATCATTTTTAAAAGAGAACATCAGGGAAGGAAACCACTTAATAAGGCAGATATCTTAGTTCAAGACATGCATACACATGGACAAATTCTCCCAGAGTATGGTGTAGCCAAGCCACATGTACCAGTGGTTACATCCACAGACAGATCTGAGGCTTGGGTTCGGTCATCCGACTCAAGCATCAGAAATATGAATGAACCTACACCAGTGAGGTTTCCAGATACATTACCTGCGACAAGAGGTGGTGAACAGAGCAACAAGTTATCATCCGTGAGAAGAAACAATGAAATCGCTGCATCATTCATCCAGTTACAGTCTCTCTCATCTTTGCCCAAGAAGGAGATTCAAGCTTTTGATGGATACCCACTTCAGTACCAAATGTTCATGAGATCTTTTAGACCCAATATTGAAAACAAGTGCCAAGACCCTGAAGGTTGTCTTTACTATTTGGAAATATCCACAGAAGGACGGCCGAAGGAACTTGTAAAGAGTTGTCAGCATATGTCCTCAGGTAGAGCTAAGTCTTTATTTGAGCAACATTACTTTAGGTTATATAGATAAGGCTCTTCAATGGTCATCAATAAAACTCAATGATGCAAAGGGTCCACAAGAATACATTCTCTTTTTAAGAGGTTGTTGTAATGCCATGGAAGATATCGACAATATTCGTGATCTCAATATGCCTGGTAATATGTGAATCATTTCAGGTAAATTACCTTTCTGGCTGTGAGTTGTGCGGAGAACTTTGATTTTCAGAAAAAATTCGCTCAAAGAGCTACCTTAAAGGATTTGTGGATTTCCTTGAAGGGCGGGTGTGCATTGAAACAGATCAAGTATATGGAAATACCAGAGGCACTTCAATGGGGAACAAGGATGTGAGGAGGTTCAAAGGAGAACCTTTGCTATGACTGTGTCAGTTATAAATAAAGAAAAAGATAAAGGAGAGTTTACCTTCTGAGAAGAGTTGTTTGTTCTGTAAAGGTGGATATGCTTTGGAAATGTGTTTACGGTTGGAAAAGAAGCAACACAAAGAGAAGATCATTTTCTTAAAGGAAATTGGAGTATGTTTTGATTGTCTGTATAAAGGGTACATCAGTAAAAACTGCAAGAAGTGACTTAACTGTAATATATGCAGTCAGAAGCAGCCTAGAACACTGCACATCCATCACAGGAACAAGGAATTGGAAAAGGAGGAAATAGAAACAAAGGAAACATCAGTAAACAGTGTTATAGCTTTGGTTCAGACAAGTGGTCTCATTGGGAATAACTGCAAACTCTCAATAGTGCCTGGACAAGTCAAGACGAAAAATGGGAATGTAATAATATGCACTTAAGCATTTCTCGACCCAGGTATCTTTTTGCATGGTGGGAGAGATTAACAAACTTAACCTTCAAGGAAGGAAGACGAAGATAATGTTGAAAACTGTGGGCCAAGACAAGGTCATTGACACTAACATCGTTTCAGGGTTAGAAGTTGCTGGGTTGTGTGGTGAAGAATTTTGTGATCTTCCAATGTTATACACTCAGAAGACTATGCCCGTGCATGAAGGAAACATCCCATATAATAACAATATCCATCAGTTGTCGTCTTACGTGTGGAACGTTTATCTACCTGAAGTTAATTCTGAGGTAGAGATGCTGATTGGTTCAGGTGTACTGAAGGCTTTGGAACCATTAGATGTAGTACGGAATGTGGGAGATAGACCTTATGCTGTCCAAACTATGCTTGGATTGACAACCAATGGATCATTAAAAAGAATGAATATGATATTGCTCACCAGCAGTTACTGACAGAGTCAACAGGATTTTGGTTGTGAAATTTGATGAGTTGTGGGAACAGCAAAAGTCTGTAAATAAGAAAGTCACCTCTGAAGAAAAGAAAACAGATCAATGTGAAAATAAATTTAAGTCATCTAAAATAATATTGAAGGTATTATTTTCATCGGACTTGGATGAAAATGAAGTATTAGAAGATGTTCCAAATACTGCTGGTGATAATTCCTGTGTAATTGAATCTGAGGCAGGACTAAAACAAATAACTGAGAACAAATTTGAAAGTAGCTTTCATAGCCCAAAGGTTACAGCAGACAAGATCAATGAAGAAATCTCGCAGCATGCTACAAAGTGAGCAAATGCAGAAAACTTTAGCATGTGACTGACAAACTGGTGTAACTGCAATCAGAGCACAAAATGTTGAAAAAGGTCTTGGAAATATTGGATAATCACCAACACAGTGAATGGAAAATTTTTAACTTTGTACTTGGAAACAAAACTGGATTTCAAAAGGATCCAATGATTCTTTAGTTTCAGAAGAGAGTAAGGAAAAAGGTCCAGAGAGAGGTTGACAAGAAGTAAAATGTTATTGTAAATAAAATTTGCCAAGTCAGGAAACAGAGAAAAGGAATAAATGCTGAAGAAATGAATACAGTTATTGAGGAAAGAGATCCAGCATTATCAAAATGTAAAAGGCTGGAGGAAGAGATTGATCTTTTGAAAGAGAATGAGCCATTGGTTAATAACACAAGACAGTTGACTATAGAAAACAATGAAGAATGTATCTCGAAGGCCAGCTAATAATGATGAAAAAAAAGAGAAATTGCATTCCATCAGTGTAACAAACAAGATGAAGAAATTCAGACACTTTGATCTGTATCACATGATCTTTTAACTCCAGATCAAGTTATTAATTTCACAGCAGATAAAGAAAGAATTACTTTCTTATTGAAAGAACTGAATGCAGAAAGAGAATCTAATAATATGCTTCAAAATAAACAGACAGAATATGAAACTGCTTTGAAAGTTGCAAAACTGGATTTGGAATTGCAGGAAAAGGCAATAGAAGAGACACAAGCGGAATCCATCAACTTCTTTACAGATGGTTTCCACAAAAATGTTGAGGCTGTGTTTGCTTGAATCATATTTATGACCAACTGTGGGAAAGAAAGAAAAGGATGAGCAAATCTGTTATAGGGAAGGTTAAAGAGACTCATTTATTAAAACTGAGAGGATCAGATAAATCTTCAAGCTTTGGTTTTCAGAATTCAAATTCTTCCTATGAGAAGCAGAATGTTGAAGAAAGCCCAAACGACATGCAGAAGAAGCTCCTCATGTTAAACTTAAGCAGAACGTTGTATCTATTTTGTTGGAGGAAGACTTGAGGTCTACTGGTCGACATTTTAACTCAAGGATTCCAGAGACAAGGGAACTTTTATAAGTACAACCTAACTTTATTTTGTTTACATTCTACACAAGTTACAGACTTTGTTGATCCAGAAGTGGTGGTAAAGATCACTCTTTATGCACGGCTATGTGCTGGTAACCTCTGGCCTTATGAAGAAAGAAAATCTGTATTCAGTATTTTTTTTTAATGATATATGTTTGATTGCTGTTTGTAATTAATTGTGTTATTATTATTTAAGACCTTGTGTCCCATTATAATAATTAGGGTCTGGAATTGTATGAGTCAAAATGTGTAATTTATTTACTTACCTTGTTAGATCGGCGTTCTTTGGTTGGTTGGCTGGGCATGGCCATCTTTGTTCTTGCATGCATGTGCGAGTTCCAGGAGCATGTGTTCGTATATTAGAGTGCCGGCTGGAGCAAGCGCAGTGCATTTGTGTATTGGAGTACCGGTTAGAGAATGCACAGTGACGTATGGTGCAAATCGGGAGCTTTGCACTCTATATAAAAACAGAACGACGGTGTAGAAGGAGGATGAGTGAGATCGTCATCACTTTCGTTGACTGTCTTCATAAATCTTGCTTCGTATTCACGAAGCTTAAACACAGATGTTATTTCATCAAGTGTTAAAGAATATAGTTACCAGTTTATGTGTTAAATAAAGGATTTAAATACATCTGGCGTACTGGTAAAAATTGAAACGTGTCAAGCCTCTGGCCTCCAAGCAACTATTTATTTGATCAAGGTGGCTACACTCCCGGTGAATGTTGTCAATGGAGGAAAGGGAGACCTCAGATATTTTGATGTATTGATGTATGGATGCCAAGGTATTTTGTGCCCTCCACTCTCTCCATGGCAGAGCCATTGATATGTAATGAAGAATGAATGACCTTCATCCTCCTGAAGTCACAATCATCTCCTTTGTCTTGTTCACATTGAGATTTAGATTGTTATTTGATGAGCCTCCCAATCTCTTCCCTGTAAGCTGATTAAGCATTGTGGCTGATGAGGACAACTGCTGTTGTAACATCCATAAATTTGATGATTCTGCTTGAGCTGAGCCTGGCAGTGCAGCTGTGAGTCAACAGCATGAACAGCAGCAGGCAGAACACACAGCCACGAGGTGCACCAGTGGTAATTCAGTTAGATCCCAGAGCCCCATCCATGTGCGATACGGCTTGCACTCCCAACAGTCTAGGCATCAAAAAAAAAATTGAAGGTGAAGAATGAGAAAAAGTAACTCCAAGGATCACAATGCTCATGAAAGTTGTGGACTGAAGTTTGTGGGGTTTCTATAGGTTCATTCAAAATGAGGCGGGGTTATTTGAAAGGTACAGGAATAAATAGGCCAAAAGCAGCAATGCAAAAAACTTAGGATTGCCTGGAAAGTCTAGTGCTTTAACAAGTGTGCTAGCCATATGTAGCAGCTCTTTCAGTCAATGACACATTACAGAGAACTTCAAGCCTCAGACCCCCATACACAAAGTTTGCATTCACATGCCATTCACATGCGGGGGCTGGATCCTCAGGGTAGAGGCTGTCAGTAGAATTTGTCCTATTTGAGCCTCCTGGAGCTAGGAGAATTGATTCAAGATTTGGGGAGGCACTGCTGGCGTAGCGGTTAGTGTCACGGTGCTCCATCAGCTGCAACCAGAACTGGGTTCGAACCCTGAGCTGTCTGTCAGGAGTTTGTGCGCTCTCCCCGTGTCTGTGTGGGATTTCATTGTGGGCTCTGGTTTCCCCCAGCCATTGCTGGGACTTCCCGAAATGAGTTACAGAGAAGGTTAAACAGGTTAGGACTTTATTCCCTGGAGCATAGAAGAATGAGGGGAGATTTGATAGAGGTATTTAAAATTATGAGGGGGTAGATAGTAAATGCAAGCAGGCCTTTTCCACTGAGGGTGAGATACAAACCAGAGGACATGGGTTAAGGATGAAAGGGGAAAAGTTCAATTGGAATATTAGATGGAACTTCTTCACACAGAGAGTGGTGGGAGTGTGGAATGAGTTGCCAGCTGAAGTGGTGAATGCAGACCCAATTTTAACATTTAAAAAGAATTTGTGCAGGTACATGCATAGGAGTGGTATGGACAGATGTGGCCAGGATGCAGGTCAGTGGGATGAGGTAGAATTATAGTTTGGCACAGACCAGAAGAGCCAAAGGGCCTGTTTTCTGTGCTGTAATTGTTATATGATTATATATGTCAGATAATAGGAGTTGTACTGCATTTATTTGAAATTTACCTTTATGTATTTATATGATTATTTGTGCTGTGTATTGTGTGTGTATGTTATGAAAGTATTAAGTTGTCAAACAGCCCAGGTGGGTTCCATCTGCTCCTTCTGTGCCTTGATCTCCTGATCTGGACTACTTATGAATCAAGTGGCACAAAGAGAGAGGTGGTTGTTGTTGCTCTCTGTGGCAGGTCCAGCTCACCAGCTGGTTGCCTTTAACAACCAACCTCACTTGGTTAGTGGCATAGAGAAGCCAGGGTGGTGACCCTACAGAATGGTGACCATGACAGCGGGCCAGGGAGGGGCTCAGAAGCTGAAGAACCCGCACAGGCTGCGGGCAAACAGTGACTTGTGGTCAAAGGATTTACACCAGGCTGCAGGTTGCTGGAGATTGCCTCATGAACCCACATATCAGCAGCTCTTGAAGGGCTTCGGGTGCTGATCGCTTCACAGGTTCAGACCTGGAGCTTGGGCTGCCAATGGATTGGACAGGATTTCTTTTGAGGCTGCAGGGGCAGTGGGAGTGCTGGAGGTGAATCCACGGGCAGAGTGACTCTGAATGGACTCTCCTTTCCTTCTCCTTCTCATATTATTGGGGGTGCCAGGCAATGCTCTTGGCAATTGTTTGTTTAAGGCAGGCAAGGCAGCACAGCACTGCAGCTCGAAGGCTTTACCCTCCACCGCGTGGACCACACACGGGTGTTAGGACAAACTAGAGGAGGCAGTGTTATCATCAATTCATCGTGATGGTTACATCCCAGTCCTGCTCCCCCGACCTGGAGCATCTGGTGATTAAGTGTCACCCATTCTATTTACTGAGGGAGTTCACTGCCATCATCCTGGTCACAGTACACAGGCTAACATCAGGCTAGCACTCGAGGAGCTGAGCACTGCATTCAGCAGCCATGAGTCAACACATCCTGATGCCTTCTTGATCATTGTAGGGGACCTCAACCAGGCTCATCTGAAGAAGGCTTTCATCAACTACCACCAACAAGTTACGGCTACACCACCATGAAGAGTACCTACTGAGCCGGTAAGTCTGATCACCTGGCTCTACTTCTACTCCCGGCGTACAAGCAGAGACTGAGGACCACAGCACCAGCGGAAGTGGAGGTGGAGGAGCACCTGCAGGACTGCTATGAATTGGTGGACTGAACTATATTCAAGGATTCATCTTCAGATTTGAATGAATAGGCCACAGGTGGAACTGCCTTCATCAAAACCTGCCTGGATAAATGTGTGCCCATGAGAACATACCAGGAGTACCTCCACCAGAATCTATGGGTGAATCAAAAGGTTAGCAAGCTGTTGAGGGCTAGATCAAGGGTGCTTAAGGCCGGTATTCCAGCTACAACTTGCTGTAGACAAAGAAGCTGGAGACGGAGTCAGATACATGCTAGTGATGTCAGGGATTTCAGGCCATTGTATCCTATAAAATGAGGCTAAACTCCATAAATGCTCTGATGCCTCACTTCCCGATGACCTGAATAACTTTATGTTCGCTTTGAGGAGAACTCAATGGTAATATATGAGGATTGCTGCAGAATCTGAGAACCCTGTGATATTTGTCTCTCGGGCCAACATCCTTCAAGAGGGTGAACCCTCACAAGGCGTCAGGCCCTGATGATGTACCTGGCAGGAGACTCAAAACCTGTACTATCCAACTAGCTGGAGTGTCCACGGACATTTTCAACCTCTCATTGCTGCAGTCAGAGGTTCCCACCTGCTTCAAATGAACATCGATCATCCCAGTGTCCAAGATGAGGAGCCTCGATGACTATCGTTCAGTAGCACTAACATCTACTGCAATGAAATGCTTTGAGAGGTTGGTTGTGGCCAGAATTAACGTGCACCTAAGTAAATTTTTAAAAATTTTTAAGTGTAGACATACAGCACGGTAACAGGCCATTTCGGCCAATGAGTCCGTGCTGCTCAATTTACACCCCATTAACCTACACTCCTGGTATGTTTCAAACAGTGGGAGGAAACTAGATTTCCCCCAGGGAAAACCCACACATACACAGGGAGAACATACCAACTCCTTACAAACAGAGCAAGATTTGAACCATGGTCCCAATCACTGGCACTGTAACTGAGTTGTGCTAATGGCTACGCCAACCATCCCACTCCAAGACCTGGGCCCACTATAATTCACCTACCATCACAATCGCTCCACAGCAGATGCAATCTCACTGGCTCTCCGCTCAGCTCTGGATCACCTTGACAACAGTAATATGCACATCAGTCTGCAACTCAGCTTTCAACGCCATCATACCCTCAGCGCTGGTCAACAAGCTCCAAACCCTGGGCCTCTGTACCCCACTCTGCACCTGGATCCTTGACTTACTCATCAGAAGACCAGAATCTGTGCAAACCAGAAACAACATCTCCTCTTCACTGATGATCAACACAGGCACACCTCAATTCCCTCTACACCCACAACAGTGTGGCCAGGCACAATTCAAATCCTGACTACAAATTTGCCGATGGCACCATGGTCATCAACAGAATGACAGATGGCAATGAGGAAGCATACAGGAGGGAGATAGATCAGCTGGTTGAGGGGTGTCACCTTGCACTCAACATTAACTAAACCAAAGAGCAGATTGTGGATTACAGGAGGGGGAAATCAGGAGAACATGAACCAGTCCTCATCAAGGGGTCAGCAGTGGAAAGGGTGAAGAACTTCAAGTTCCTGGGTGTCATCATCTCTGAAGATCTGTCCTGGGGCCTCCATGTTGAAAGAAGGCAAATCAGAGACTATACTTTGTGATGAGCTTGAGGGGAGTCACCAAAACCTAAAAATTTCTACACGTGTACCATGGAGGGCATTCTGACTGGTTGGAGATGCTGGGACA
The DNA here is from genome assembly GCF_036971445.1 of Narcine bancroftii. Taxonomy (NCBI): domain Eukaryota; kingdom Metazoa; phylum Chordata; class Chondrichthyes; order Torpediniformes; family Narcinidae; genus Narcine; species Narcine bancroftii. Next base: position 118,139,820 of record NC_091470.1, on the reverse strand, counting down.
GGAAAAGACTCCAGAGGGTTGTGAACTCAGCCAGCGGCATCATGGGCACCAAACTTCAATCCATCGAGGACATCTACAAGAGGCGGTGTCTTAAGAAAGCAGCTTCTATCCTCAAGGAGACCCTCCACCCAGGACATGCCGTCCTCACTCTGCTACCATCAGGGAGGAGGTACAGGTGCCTGAAGCGGCACAAGGACAGCTCCTTCCCCTCTGCCTGAATGGACAATGACCAATGACTCTAATTTTTGCACTAATTTTTAAAAAAATGTAATTTATTGCAATATTTGCACTGTAAAGTTGCTGCCAAATAATGAATTTTGTAACATGTTCGTGACAAATAAATTCTGATTCTGGGGCAAAAGTTGAAGGCTACATTTTTTTGTATTCTTACATGGCAATAAAAGGAACCTTGAACATTCAATCCTATGATTGAAGCCAGATCTGGAGTGAAATGAGAAAAGGCAAGACAGGACAGGTCAGCAAAAGGAAAAAAATAGCTTCTCTGCTTATTGTATTTCAAACCCGAAATAGAACCTGACCTTTTTTGAATTGTTAATGGTACATGAGCTATTTGAAACATTACTGTCCCAGGATAAATATCAAGGCACCAATAACGACTCGCCTTTCAGTATCATTTTGTGTATCTTTGTTCTCTACAAGGAGGAGGATGAGACCGAGGTGTTGAAGGGAAGGACAAAACAAAAAAAAACACATGATGTAGGAACAGAGTTAGGCCATTTGGTCCACTGAATCTGCTCTGCTATTCAAGTTGTGGGTAATGGATATTTCCTGTTGACCCCATTCTCTTGGCTTCTCCCCGTAACATTTGACACGCTTACTTAACAAGAATTTACCAGCCCTCTCTTTAAATCTACCCAATTGCTTGGTCTCCACAGCCATCTGTGGCAATGAATTCCACACATGCACTGCCCTCCGTCTGAAGAAACTACTCCTCATCTCTATTCTAAAGTTACGTCCTTTCATTCTTAGGCTGGTCCTAGACACAGTTAGTATAGCAGTCGGCACAATGCTATTGAAGTGCCAGCGACCTAATTTCAAATCAGGTGTTGTCTGAAAGGAGTTTGCACCTTCCCCCCCCATGCCCTGCGCGGGATTTTCCTGGGTGCTCTGATTTCAACCCACCATCCAAAATGTAGGAGGTCGTTAGGGTGTAATTAAGGCAGCATGGGCTTGTGGGCCGGAAGAACTTGCCACCGTGCTGTATCATGTTCTCCACATCCTCTCCGTCTTAGCCCTGTCAAATTAGAGGGGGCAAAAGTTTTTAATGGGAACAAAATATTGTTCCAAGGATATGCGATGTACACAGAATGGTTTGTACAAAAGCTCTCTGAGAGCCTCTGTTGCAGAAAAGAAAATCATTTTCCAGTTCCCTAGATTCAAGATTCAATTTATTGTCATGTAATAATGACTGTAATATTACACAAAATTTATTTTAGTCCAGCTTAAGGCAGACAGATTCGGCATCGACAGAAATTGCCTGAAGACCTTCTTACAGTTGGAGAGAGAGAAGCCGCATTCCCCACATCCACACAGAGTCTAGTCCAGTGGTTCTCAACCTTTTTCTTCCCACTCGCATCCCACTTTAAGTAATCCCTTTGCCATCGGTGCTCTGTGATTAGTGCTTAAGGTGGGATGCGAGTGGGAAGGGAAGGTTGAGAACCACTCTCTAGACCCAATGGTTACTTGAGAAAAATTGTCATTGGAGTTCTGAAACCGTGCACATAACAAGTCAATGAGGGATGATTAAAACAATGGTTTTCAAACTTTCTTTCCATCCACATCCCACCTTAAGCAATCCCACCGATGGCATAGGGATTACTTAAAGTGGGATGTGAGTGGAAAGAAAATGGTTGAGAACCACTGGTCTAATCCAAACCATCAACAGCCCGAGGTCCAGATCCAAACCTCTGATATACTCAGGAACTCTTCAGTGCCCTTGGTACCCTTTCAGATCCCAGATCTGACACCTGGTACCCCTTCAGCCATTCTGCAGCATTCTGCAACCCAGTGTGAATCTCTCAATCGTAGTTGTCAGCAGCCCACATGGGTTCCTTGCCTTGAGCCTCCGCCTGTGTGTTCCTGAGCCCTTCACTGGTCCGCCACCATGGACGCTGTCCTGTGGGTCGCCTCCACATTTTCCTGTGCCCTGCACCAGTCCCCCGCTTCCCCTGAAATCTGCATTCCCTTGTGACTACTGCCAATCATAGACACCGCCATCTTGGGCGTCATCTCCAATGGGGCTGTTTTAAGCCTGCATGAAGCTGACCGCAGACCTTCTGGGTAGTTGGATACTGCAGGGGTACTGTGACTCCACTCCCTGCTCTCCACTGGTCCATCTCTGCAGCAACGCAGCCATTTTCCCATCCTGATCACTGGGACATATTGGTTAAGGTTGAGGACAAATCCCACTATTTTTAAAACTTTATTTTTTATAAAAAATTATAGCATTTCAATAAAAATATACTATACATATATTAAAGTTTGTATAAAGCAAAAAAAAGCACACATACAAATCTCTAACTCTACCCCTTCTGTCGTGGCCCCTCCTCTTTATTGAATATCTTTCATACTCTGTCAGAGTTCACAGTTTAACTTGAAGATTCACTTTTGAATTTAGCACCATTATTAGAGTTGGGTACCAGCATAGTTCACTGGAATCGGTGTGGACTAGAGGGGCCGAGATGGTCTGTTTCCACACTGTAATTGTTATATGGTTATATTTAAGAAATGTATGAAATTTGTTCCTGAAATTGTATGATCTTTTTTCCATTGGTATATAACTATCCATCTCAGCTAACCACCTCGCCAAGGTAGCTGGAGAGTCTGACCTATACGAGACTGAAATACCCTCTTTGCCCACTCCTTGGACAATTTTAACAAACAAAATTTGAAACTCTGTCAGATCAATACTTCTATCTATAAAATTGCTTAGCAAATAAAGTTCTGGGAAGGTCACCCTTGTAATTCTTGTTAATACTTCAGAAGTTCCTTGAAAAAAAAAGGTCTGGACTTTACAGATGACCAAGTTGAATGAAAGAATATTCCTTTCTCTATTTCACACCTAAAACATAATTCTGCTATTTCTGGCTTAGATTTGTGCAACTTCTGTGGAATGATGTATAACAATATAACCACTTACAGCACAGAACAGGCCAGTTCGGCCCTACTAGTCCATGCCGTAGCAAATCCCCACCCTCCTAGTCCCACTGATCAGCACCCGGTCCATACCCCTCTAGTCCCCTCCTATCCATGTAACGGTCCAGTCTTTCCTTAAAAGTAACCAATGATCCCACCTCGACCATGTCTGCTGGAAGCTCATTCCACATCCCCACCACCCTCTGTGTAAAGAAATTTCCCTTCATGTTCCCCTTATAATTTTCCCCCTTCAATCTTAAACCATGTCCTCTAGTTTGAATCTCCCCCTTTCTTAATTGAAAAAGCCTATCCACATTTACTCTGTCTGTCCCTTTTAAAGTCTTAAACACCTCTATCAAGTCCCCTCTCAATCTTCTACGCTCCAGAGTAAAAAGCCCCAGTCTGCACAACCTTTCCCTGTAACTCAGACCCTGAAATCCTGTCAACATTCTCGTGAACCTTCTCTGCACTCTCTCTATTTTGTTTATATCTTTCCTATAATTTGGTGACCAAAACTGTACACAGTACTCCAAATTTGGCCTCACCAATGCCTTGTACAATTTCATCATAACCTCCCTACTCTTAAATTCAATACTCCGATTTATGAAGGCCAACATTCCAAATGCCTTCTTCATCACACCATCTACCTGAGTATCAGCCTTGAGGGTACTATTTACCATAACTCCTAAATCCCTTTGTGGCTCTGCACTCCTCAATTGTCTACCATTCAATGTATATGACCTATTTAAATTTGCCTTTCCAAAATGTAGCACCTCACATTTATCTGTATTAAATTCCATCAGCCATTTCTCAGCCCACACCTCCAGCCTTCCTAAATCACCTTTTAATCTACGGTAATCTACCTCACTGTCCACAACACCACCAATCTTTGTGTCATCCGCAAACTTTCTTGTCCAATTCTACATCCAGATCGTTAATATATATAACAAATAATAGTGGACCCAGGACCAAACCCTGAGGAACTCCACTAGTCACCGGCCTCCAATTGGACAAACAATTTTCTACCACTACTCTCTGACACCTCCCACCCAACCACTGCTGAATCCATTTCACTACCTCTTTATTTATACCTAATGCCTCCACCTTTTTTCCTAACCTCCTGTGGGGAACTTTGTCAAAAGCTTTACTAAGTCCAAATAGACAACATCCACAGCTTTCTCTTCATCAAACTTTTTTGTAACCCCCTCGAAGAACTCAATCAGGTTTGTCAAGCATGATCTACCCCTGACAAAACCATGCTGATTACTCCCTATCAATCCCTGTACCTCCAAAAATTTGTAAATAGCATCCCTCAGAACACTTTCCATCAACTTGCCCACCACAGACGTCAGACTTACAGGCCTATAATTCCCAGGTTTGCATTTGGACCCATTCTTAAACAGAGGAACTACATGCGCCACCCTCCAATCCTTTGGCACCACCCCCGTGGCCAGTGACATCCTAAATATCTCTGTTAATGTCCCCACTAACTGTCCACTAGCTTCCCTGAGTGTCCTAGGGAATATTTTGTCCGGTCTGGGAGATTTATCCACCTTTATCTTTTTTAACACAGCCATCACTACCTCCTCGGTTATCCTTATATGCTTCATGACCTCCCCACTATTTTTCTTTACTTCAACTGGTTCAACATTTTTTTCCCTAGTGAATACCGAGGCAAAGAAATCATTCAAAATTTCCCCCATTTCCTCTGACTTGTCACTCAGCCTACCCTCGCTATCTACAAGGAGTCCAATTTTATCTCTCACTAATCTTTTACTTTTAATGTACTTATAGAAACCCTTTGGATTTATTTTTACTCTGTCAGCCAAAGCCTCTTCATGCCTTTTTTTGGCCTTTCTAATTTATTTCTTAAGATTCCTTCTACACTCCTTGTAGTCCTCCTTCAACTTCTCAGCTCCCTGCTCTTTATACCTCTTGTACACCTCCCTTTTTCTCCTAACCAAATTTCCAATATTCCTCGAAAACCAAGCCTCCCTATGACTTCCAGCCTTTCCTTTGATCCACACTGGGACATAACTACTCTACCCTCAAAATTTCTTTTTTGAATATCCTCCATTTTTCATTAACATCCTTACCTGAAAATATCCTGCCCCACTCAATACTCCCCAAATCCCTTCTTATTCCTTCGAAATTTGCTCTTTTCCAATCCATAAACTCAACTTTAGGCCCCTCCTTGCTCTTCCCTAAAACTACCCTAAAACTAACAGAGTTATGATCACTAGACCCAATTGGTTCTCCAACATTAATGTCCGCTACCTGACCTAGCTCCTTTCCTAACAGGAGATCCAGTATTACACCGTCCCGAGTCGGTTCTTCTACTAACTGATTTAGTGGGAAGAAGTGGGAAGAAAAAGGTTGAGAACCACTGTCAGAGCCACATAAAGACCCAGCATAGAAAACACCCATACAGACAGCGTGGGATTCAAACCCAAACCCCAATTTTTGGCACTGTAAAGGTGTTGCGCTAACCGCTACACCAAGTGTGCCGCCCTTGTTCGGATTGAAATGAAAAGCAATTGAATGTGTGTAAACAGTGTGATCTGGTTCAACATTCATTAATGTGGAACTCTGAGGGAAATGTTCAATTGCCAAACTACAGATTGAGCAAACCCCATGCTCTAGAAATTAATAAATATTATACTCTTTACATTTTGTGGGTGATTGTAACTTTAAATTATAGCAATTTTCATCTGCTAATGAACAAAAATTTAATCTCAGTACATGTACCATGCATGGCCTTTAACCGCTATAAAATAGTCAAAATGAAATATGAGGGATGTCAAGGGAACCGTGAAGGTACAGCTTTTATCAAGGAGTGTAAATTCCTGCTGTGCCTTCCAAATCCAATCAGATTCCACGGGTCAATCAGGACTTTGAATGCTGAACTGATCAGACCACTTGAGCTTTTCTGTACCTCAGTGTTCAGTGGCACCTTCTGTTTAGCGAAATACTACCCGTGATTTCTTTTTCCAAATTTTTTTTGCACTTTTCTTCATGACAGAGGCCCAACCTATGTATTTAAATAGGCCTTACAAATAGTGGGACCTTAAGGTTCTTATTATTATGCATTGATACAAGAAACTGTAAAATCCATGATATACATCAACCTTTGCCTGTTGCCTGGTGCTGTCATTATCATGCTATTAACTTACTCATGTCAGTGTCCATTAGATGTAAGTGTTTGCAGTGACTGCTTCCTGCTCTCCCAACCCTTACTGCCTATTCATTTCTTCATTGCTTCTGCTGCTGCCGACACCACTCCTGCAGCTTGACACCACTTCCAGTTCCATGTTTTTATCCTCACTCATTTGATCTGAGCCCCTCATTCACCTTACTTTTACCCTACCTCTCCTCCACACCACATTCACTTTCTCTTGCTCAATTTCAAAACCTTACACAGGCAAGACCCCCACCCCCCACTAAACTTTTCCTCCGGTGTATCAACGACTACATCGGGGCTGCCTTGCGGTCTTAAAATTAGAAGTTATCCATTTAAAACAGAGATGAGAGAAAAAAAAACTTTAGTCAGAGGGTCGTGGATCAATGGGATTCATTGCCGCATACAGCCGAGGAGGCCCGATCACTGGGAGAGCTAAGCAGGAGACTGATAAGTATCTAATCGGTTGAGGCATCGGGGGAGATGGGGAAAAGTCTAGCAATTGGTATTAGATGTGAGTATAGTTCAGCTTTGAGTAGAGTCATGGAACAGATTTGATGGACTAAATGACCTGCTTCTGTTCCTTTATCTTGTGTGACCTTGAGATGAGCTCGTCAACTTCATTCACTTCACGGCCAACTTCCAACCCGATCTCAAACTCACCATGGTCCATCTCCGACAACACTCTCCCCTTCCTGGATATCTCTGTCTCCAGCTTTCCACCGACACATCCTACAAACCCTTCAACTCCCACATCTAACTCGACCTTGAACCTGCAAGGATACCATCCCCTTCTCTCATTTTCTCCTCCCCTGAAGTCTTCCAGTCCAGATCTTCTGAAATGTCTGCCTTCTTCCACAAATGTGGCTTCCCTTCCACCACCATCAACTCAGCCCTCACCCGCATCTCCTCCATATCCTGCTCATCTGTTCCCAAGATGAGCTCTACCAGTCCAGAGCTTCTGAGATTTCTGTGATACACCATCAATAACTCCAAAACATTGAAGTTATGTAAAACTGACAGGCTTTTTATTCGCTATAGACTGGAGCCACGTCCATGCTAGTTGACTGTCCTGAACTGAGGAAGGGGTTGTGGAACAGTCACCTTTATTCTGGAGTCTGTGGGAGGAGCCACAGGTAAAATCGGCCAAGGGGCCAATTAAATATATGGACTGTGGTTTACCAGATTCATCCTTGATTTTAAAAGATGGGGTGAAGTAATCTGATGTTATCATAAATTAAGTACTTCAGGTGCTCTGATCTGCCACTGTGATCAACGTAGTGTCGGCTGCATCACAGCGATGGGGTCCCAGACAGTCTGGGGGACCTGTATGCCGTCATCAGCAATGGTTGGGTGGATTCATGGTGACAAGTCTGGCGTGCCATCCGTTGGGGTTGGGACAGGATGCCATGGTCCTGGTGCATCATGAGCAATAATTGATCGGTCATGGTCCCTGGAACCCTTGAGGGCACCAGGTCCCTGACAGAAATCATGTCCTCGTGTCCATTAGGGTACCCCATGTAGGAGTATTAGGGGTTGGCATGGAAGAGATGGACCCTTTCGACCAGTGGGTCGGACTTATGGTTCCTCATGTTTCCATAGTAGGACAGGCCCTGGGGACATCAGCCAGGCAGTGTGGTCCCTGAAATGGACTTCGTAGGGAATGAAGACATTCTTTCATGTGGAGTGGAATTGATGGCTGTACATAGGAGTGACCTGATTGAGTGGAGCACCTCAAGGAGGACATCTTGCCAGCAGGAGACTGGAAGACCTATAGACCGCAGGGCCAGGAGGATAGCCTTCCAAATGCTACAGGTAAACAATCCTTTATCTAGAAATCTAAATCTGGAAAGCTCCAAAAACCGGCATTTTTTTCTTGGTGCTGGTACAGTGGAAGGAGAGAGAGAGAGAAAGAATGTGACTAGGTTGGGTGGAGAGGGGGAGAGACAGCAATGCGACATGGGTGGGTGAGGGGGGGAAAGAGACGGCAATGTGACTCGGGCAGGCGGAGGGAGAGGGAGATGAGAGTATGACTCAGGTGGGCGAGAGGGAGAGAGATGGCAGCATGACTCGGGTAGGCGGGGGGGTGGAGAGATACAGCAGCGTGACTCGGGCGGGTGGTGGGGAGGAGACAGAAATGGCACCATGATGGGTGGGCGATGGGGAGGAGAGAGATATGGCAGCATTACTTGGGTGGGCGAGGGGGAGAGGGACACCAGCATGTCTGGAAGGGGGTGGTTAAGGCAGCACAGTTCAGGTGGGCTTAAATCTGGGTCAGCTAACTTTTGTTCTGAAATCCAGAAACATCCAAAATTCAGAACACACTGTCCCCCATGAGTTCTGGATAAAGGATTGTGTACCTGTAGCATTCTCTCTTTCCACCTGCCCATTCCCTCAGGGATTGGAGCTAGTGGTCTGCTCATGGCAATGTCTCTGGCCAGCAGGTACTGGTGTAACTCATCAGTCATAAAGGATGGTCTCCAATCACTATGGATATAGCAGGGGAACCCAAACAGAGTGAAGAAGGTGTGTAGAGCCTTGATGACAGTGGCAGCTGACATGTGCGGGCAGGGAATGGTGAACAGGAAACATGAGTACTCATCAGTGATGTTGAGGAAGTACACGTTGCAGTCATGGGAGGGTAGGGATCCTTTGGAATCAATGCTGAGTTGTTAAAAGGAGCAGGTGGCCTTTACCAGCTGTACTTTGTCTGGTTGGTAGAAGTGTGATTTGCACTCCATGCAGACCTGGCAGTTATTAGTCATAGATCTGATTTCTTTGTCTGAATAAGGCAGGTTGTGGTGTTTGACAAAGTGATAGAAGCGGGTAACTCCTGGGTGGCAGAGGTCATTGTGGAGGGTCTGCAATCAGTCTATTTGTGCGCTGGCACACGTTCCATGGGATAGCGTATTGGGGAGGGGCGGGGGGGGTCGTTGAATTTCCTGGGCTGGTACAAGATATCATAATTGTAAGTGGAAAGTTCAATTCTCCACCTCAATAGGCCAAAATTGATAATTTTATGTCTGATTTGGAGTTTTTTTGAGTGATAAGGATACAAGGGATTTGGATGCTTCTTTTACTGCTAAAGAATTAATAGATGCACTTCGATCTATGCCTCGTGGAAAGCCTCCAAGGGATGATGGTTTTACTTTGGAATTTTATAATTTATTAATCGCTTTATTGGTGGATGTATTGAAACAGTCAACAGAGGTTCATTCTTTTCTGGATTCTTTTTCTAAGGCAATTATTAAAGTTATTTTTAAGAAAGATAGGGATCCATTGAAAGCAGGGTCTTTATTAAATGTTGATTATAAAATTGTGGTAAGGTTCTAGCTAATAGGTTAGCTAAATATTTACCAGGTTTAATCCATGTGGATCAGGTGGATTTTATTAAAAATCAGTATTCAGCAGATAATATTGTGAGCTTGATTTCTTTAATTAATGTTTCTCGGGAGCAATTTAACCAACCAATGGTTATTTCTCTCGATGCAGAGAAGGCCTTTGATAGAATAGAGTGGAGTTTTTTATTTAAACTTTAGGACAAATTTAATTTTGGCCCTTTTTGTATTGGTTGGATTAAGGCTTTATATAGAAATCCTACTGCTAGAGTCGTGACAAATGGACAGGTATGTTCCCTTTTATGTTGACTAGAACAACTAGACAAGGCTACCCTTTGTCACCTTCTCTATTTGCATTAGTTATTAAAACTTTAGCTCAGATGTTTAGACAAGATAGTAATATTAAAGGTATTAAGGTGAAATCTAATGAATTTAAAATAAACTTGTTTGCAGATGATATTTAAAAAAAAAAACATTTGAATTCTTTGAGGAACTTACATGATAGATTGGAGCAGGATGGTGAGATATCAGGTTATAAAATTAATTGGGAAAAGATTATGCCTTTAGTTGAAATGGATAATTCTTTGTGTAGGCATATTATGAAATTTAAATGGTCAGATCTGATAAGTATTTAGGTGTTAAGGGAGATTATGATTATAATCATTTATATGAATTGAATGATTTGCCTTTATTGTCTAAAATTAAATATGATTTGAATCAATGGAAAGATTTACCTATTACATTAATAGGATGAGTTAATTGTATTAAAATGAATATTTTTCCTCAAATTGAATATCTTTTTCAGTCTATCCCTTATAAGATTCCTCAAAAGTTTTTTAAAGATTTAAATGCCTTGGTGAGGAAGTTTTTATGGAAAGATAAAATGGTAAGGATATCATTACAGAAATTAACTTGGAAATATGCATTAGGAGGCTTGCAACTCCCTAAAATTATTATGAATTGGCACAATTAAAATGTATTACTACAATATTTGAAGTGGATAAACTAATGTTGTGCTAATATTGAATTATCTCAGATTGGTGAGAAGAAGATGGATCAGTTTATTTATAGATGGAAGCCTAAATTATTGATTAATTAGAATTTACCTGTTTTGAAACATTTAATGGATTTATGGTATAAAAAATGAAGTTATAGGTACTCAAGGTAAAATTTTAGGAAAAACTCCTTTGTATCAAAATAAGCTTTTTCCTTTTAAATTTAATAATCAACCTTTGAAGTTATGGAATGAAAAGGGAATTAAATTGGTGCAAGATTGTTATGAAGCAGGCTATTTTATTTCTTTTCAAAGAATGAAAGAAAAATATGATGTATCTTTGAATACATTTTTTTCTTATTAAAGCGTTACTGTTGGATAATTTTGGGTGTACACTACAGTTACCTAGATGATCTGAGTTTGAAATTTTAATTACTGAGGGTGGTAAGAAAGGATTTATATCTGAAGTGTTTGCTTTATTACAGAATAAAATGTTTACGCTTGATATTCATAAATCTAGACAGAAATGGGAGAAAGATTTAGGTATATGTATTTCTCAGGATGATTGGATTACCGTATATGAGGATAGTATGACTAAAATTGTAAATGTAAGGTATCGATTGGTTCATTATAATTATATTTAACTCCAGAGAAATTAAAGAAATATAAGTTTATTTCTTTGGATTTATGTTTTAGATGTCATGAGGAGGTTGGTTCTTTTCTACATTCTACTTGGTTATGTGAGACGGTGAACCCCTTTTGGAATAGATTTAAGGAACTATTGGAAGTTATTTTCAAAGTGAAACTTTCATTAGAGCCTTCAGTATTTTGTTGGGTAATATTAAGAGGCTGAATTTAGAATTAAAATTAAATAAATTTCAAATGCTTTTTTGAGATTGGCTTTAGCTGTGGCTAGAAAATATTTGGCAATTACTTGGGAAAATTAGACTAATTTGAATATTCAATGATGACACTTGGAGATGAGATCTTGTATTCCATTGGAAAAGATAACATAATTTACATGATAATTATTCCTTTTTTAGTAAAACTTGGAGCCCATATGTGGATGATATGAATTATTAAATCCTCTTCCCGCACATTAGTGGTGATGTTCCGAATCATGGTAATTAATTGATGAATTTTATGTTATGTGATCTCCTCTTTCTTTCTTTCTTCTTTGGGGTAGATTAGAGGGGGTTGGACTGGGGAATAGGGATGGAGGGGATGTAGGGGATTAGGTTTTTTATTTATATATAAAAATATTATGTAGGTATTTTGGCTTTTTAAAGTTGTATCCATTATTGAATGTTTAACATATTTATCATGATTAAATAAATAAAATTTTCAAAAAAAAGGAAGAAGGTACAGAAGCATCAAAATCGGGATTGTGAGGCAAGGAAGCAGCTTCTTGCTGCAGGCTGTGAGATCTCTACAAATGAGCATCTCTTGAAATGAAAGAAATTAATTATTCAAAATTATACCTTTATGTGATAAGTAGGTGCACTGTAGTCTGGGGAATCATGTTTTTTCCTGGCTGTATACATACAATCAGATGATAATAAACTTAAACTTTAATCACGGGGAAAATGTGCAAACTCCACACAAGCAGCACCCAGTTATTGAACCCAGATGGCCTGAGTGAAGAGACTGCAGCTCTATCCACTGCATCACTGTGTTCTCCTTTAGCTGGGAACACTCTCATCATGTCAGAGAGCTGTGGGTTTAAGCTCCACTAAAGACTTTTTCCCCCCCATTGACAAAACTGTTCCAACTTCCATTTATAAAGCACTTTTAATATAGCAGAATCATCCCAAGATACTTCAAGGGCAACTAAACAAATGGCCTCATGAAGAGATGTTCAGATCTGAGCAAAAACCAAAAGCCCCACTCTAGCCATTTTCCCAGAAATCCTGTTGTAACTGTAACAGATTTAAGTTAATCTTTAATTTAATGATAAACTATATTTCTTGTATATAAAATGTCTTAGCAAAGTAAATAATAGAGTTAAAATACTGCATCTGTATTCTTAGCTGTGGGCTGGCATATGGTCACACACAAGTCACAGCACATTTACAGATACACCATTGTACTCAGAGAAAGAGAAGAGTGTTCATTCTTGGAGTCTGCAGCGTGTTGGACAGGCAGAGCTAATCAATTTTAAGTGGGTCTTATTTATTCAAGGGCTGCAGAAGGAAACCATCTGTTTTAAATCAAAGCCACATAAGCATCTTGAGCAGAGATGAGGTCAGACGCTGTTATGGATATGGAATGGTTTTGAAAAAGGAACAGAATTTTGGTGGAATTAAAACTGATGGTCATGTGGTTTCCAAGAATTTGGACTCACCTTGGTGATGATTTAATGGTCACATGATTTGGAGAAATATATTACCGAATTCTGAAATTTTGACTTCAGTTTTGGAAGAGTTCAGTTTGGAGAGTACAGAAATGAAAACCCTGTGACACAGAGGTTGAAACCTTGTGAAAGTCAGTAACTACAATTGGTGCTGTGGTGTTGTGTTATTCCTGGAAAAAGAGAAACACAGAATCAGTGGCTTTTGAAATAAGGAAGACCCCTTCGTTATCTCTTTGACATGACCACTTCACTTAACCCTTGTCTGGGATTGTGACTTCATCATGGAAGAATATGACCATATTTGTTTAACCCTTGTCTGGGTTTGTGAAATCATTGTTAAAGGAAATAGCCACATTGTGAGTAAAGAGGCCTGAAAATATAATGTTTAAAATGCTTTATAATTACTTCTGAACTGAGAATTTAAGACATTCAAGTGAGACTAAAATGATGTTGAAGTTTTAAAGATTTACTTTTCAGAGTGAGATTTTAATTATACACACACACACTTAGTGTTAAGTTTAGAGATAAGTAAGAAAGGTTATGATGTTGTTAATAGTTTAATAAAAACTATTATTTTGAATTTACCAGTGTCTGGTGAATTTTCCATTGCTGTTCCTGTGTTAGTGCTAACAAAGTCCCTTTAGCCCCAAATATAATTAAAAGGGTTGTTAGTTCATAATAAACCACTTAGCAATGATATGCCAACTGTATTGTCATCAAACTTCCAGTAGATATAACCTGGTATCTTCTCTAGTTCTAAATTGGAGTAAATGTTTTTTAAAAATCAAGTATAAAAAAATGTCTGTCAATTGTGGTAGTTGTTAAATTCACTGACAACACCAGTTGAAGGCTGAATATCAAATACTAACCAAAGGAAATGCAAGAAGGAGATTCAGAATCTAGATGCATGGTACAAAGACAACAAACTCTTTCTCAACATCACTAAGACTTCATACTCCCCCTGTCAACATCAATGTTGGTGAAGTGGAGAGAGAGTAGATAGCTTTAAATTCTTGGGAGGAAACATTTCCCGTGACCTGACTGAACTAACCACATTGGTACAATGTCAAGAAAGCACACCACCATGTTGAATTTATACAGAGGATGAGGATGTTCAGCAGGTACCCCCGTATCTTAACAACATCTTATCAATATGCACCATCGAGTACATCCCAGCTGAATGCACCACTGTGCAGTTGGGATCTGCTTGGCCCAAGTTTGTGAATGCAGCTCAGAATATCACACTAGCCCATCTCCCCTCTATCCATAGGTCCCACCACCTTGGAAAGTCAAGAGCATACTGAAGGACCCATTCCCAGCCCAGTCATACATACTTCTCCCTCCTCCTGTCGGATACAAGGTGCAAAAGGGAGATTGTGCACTAACAGGTTCTAAGAGTGTGTTCCCTGCAGCTATCAGGTCCCTCAATGAACCTCACAATGGTGATTGAATGCAGCTATTGCGATAGACTCATTGATCTTTCCACCATAACACTCCACTCCAGTGGTTCTCAACCTTTTCCTTTCCACTCACATCCCACTTTAAGTAATCCCTATGTCATCAGTGCTCTGTGATCAGTAAGAGATTGCTTAAGGTGGGAAGTGGGTGGGAAGAAAGTTTGAAAACCACTGTTTTAATTGTCCCTCATTGACTCGTTATGTGCACGGTTTCAGAACTCCAAAGGAAATGGTCCATTGACCATTTTTCTCAAGCAAAATATTTCAATGACAATTGGGTCTAGAGCAGTGATTCTCACCCTTCCCTTCTCACTCACATCCCACGTTAAACAATCCCTTACTGATCACAGAGCACCGATAACATAGGGATTACTTAAAGTGGGATGTGAGTGGAAAAAAAAGGTTGAGAACCACTAGTCTACTCTATAATTATGTGCTGGTCCTTCACCAGTGCACTACTGTCTGCAAATTAGTGTTGACTTGCTAGACTGCTTGTAAAATAACCCTTTTCACTGTACCAGGTGTGTGAAGATGAACAAACTTAGATCACTATATAACTGGGGAGTTGCAGACTCCCTCATGAAAATGTTTCTATTCCCTTCAACGGAATGAATTTTGAATTCTGAATCCATTAGGTTGTTCCACTGATTTCTGATTTCAAGTTTATTGTCAGAGTACATACCTGATATAACATACAACCCTGTTTTTTTTCTGTTGGCCAGGCAGAATTGCAACTTATTGGTAGTGCAAAAAAAACTGTACAGAATGTACACTTGTAAACAAATAATGAATTGTAAATAACTATACAATACTGAGAGAAGAAAAAAAAATTAAGTGCACAAGGCTCCTTAGATGAGTCCCTGATTGAGTTTATTGTTGAGGACTCTGATGGTGGAGGGGGAGCAGCTGTTCCTGAACCTGGTGGCGTGAGCCTTGTGGCACCCAGACCTCTTTCCTGATCGGAGCAGTGAGAATAGAGCGTGTGCTGGAGGTGTGGATCCTTGATGATTGCTGCTGCTCTCTGATGGCAGCGTTCCCTGTAGATGTAATCAATAGTGGGGAGGGGTTTGCCTGTGATGTCCTGGGCTGTGTCCACTCCCTTATGGAGGGCTTTAGACTCGGGGATATTGGTGTTCCCATACCAGTCCATGATGCAGCCGGTCAGCACACTTTCCATCGCACCTCTGTAGAAATTTGTCAGGGTTTCTGGCATCATACTGAACCTCTGAGGAAGTAGAGGCACTGACATTCTTTGTTCACGATGCCATCTGTGTGTTGGATCCAGGAAAGATCCTCCCAGTTAGTGACTCCCAAGAACCTAAATGTACTCACCCTCTCCTCCTCTGATCCCCCAATGATCACTGGATCATACACCTCTGGTTTTCACTTCCTGAAGTCAGCAATCAGCTTCTTCATTTTGGAAACATTGAGTGTGAGGTGCACCATTCACCCAGGTTTTCAATCTCCCTCCTGTATCCTGATTCATCCCCTTCCTTTATACAACCCACTACTGTGGTATCATCCACGAATTTGTAGATGATGTTATTATCATACTGAGCCACACAGTCATAGGTGTTAATTGAGTAGAGTAGGTATAGATGACACTCTCTCATATTTCGCAATTTCAAAGCACGTAATCTTCACAGAAATGTAAATGACGATATTCTGAATGACCATCTTAATAATCCAATAAATCAAACTTTGCAATTGCAGCTGTTAGTAGCTTAATTGGTTGATAAAACATTTTGCATAACTTTGCATCAGGATTTTCATAATTTTAGTAAATGAAGCATACTGTATAATGATAATGATATTCTTTTTTAAACAGTTAAACCAAAATTAAGATGATTAAAATTAAATAAGATAAAATAAGATTAATTCAAAGAAAAGTATCTCGATGCTTATGCCTCCTCCATGATTCTTCGAAGAATGGAAGCAAGCTCCCGTACACCCAGATGTTATGACACGTGACATCATATTAATTATAGTAACACTACAAACAACAATCTTACTTAAAGAGATAGCCATAAAAATAAAAATAAATAAAAAACACGAGGTTTTAACCTTTACATTCCAGTCCCTAATTATTATTATAATAGACACAAATGACTAATATATAATAATTAATATTACAGATACAAAAGTAAATATGGTAAATATAAGATTATAAATCAAAACTTTCTGCTTCTTGTAAAAGACAGATTTTAATAATAGGTCAATTTAAATAACCAGTCTTGGTTTTAATCCGCACTTGCTGAATTAAACCTTTTTTGTCTGGAACTGTTTCCGCGATTCTCCCCAGCAACCAAGAATTTCTTGGTGCAGAATCGTCCATGATAAGTACCATGTCTCCGCATACAAAATTGTATTTAGCTTTAGACCATTTTTGTCTCTCTTGTAATAATGAAAGATACTCTTTAACCCCTCTTTTCCAAAATAAATCCACAATAAACTGCTCTTGTTTCCATCTGCATCTTGCATAAATTGATCCTGAGGCATTAAAGGTTTAGATTTAAGAAGTAAGAGAGATTCGGTGTAAGTGTCTCAATGTCATTTAAATCGATAGAAATTTTCATTATTGGACAATTATTTAAAATACTGTCTGAGGATTGTCATCATTCAGTATTTGACTATTCAAAATGGAATTAAGAATTTTCTTGATTGATCTAATCATTCTTTCTCAATCACCCTCCATGATGTGATCTTGTGGGTGGGTTAAATATCCAACTAATTTATTTTTAAAGTAATGCATCATGAATTTGATGTTGATTCCAAATTTGAATTGCTTTTCATAATTCTAGTTGAGCTCCTGTAAAGTTAGATCCATTATCAGAACGCAATTCCTTCACTTGACCACGTCTAGCGATAAAACATCGAAGAACATTGATAAAAGATAACCCGTTTCAATATGAATTGCTCTTGTTGTCAAGTAGCTCCATATTGTTTTTCAACAATTCTTCCTCGATTTACTTGTAAAGGGTCAAAATAATCAACTCCCATGTATGTAAATGGGGCTTCATCAGGTGAAACTCTGTCTTGTGGTAAATCCACCATTTGTGTTGTCCAGGTTTAGCATTTGCACGTCAACAATTAACACATTTTGATATAATTCTTTTGATCAATGTTGAAGCACCAGGTATCCAATATTTCTGGCACATTTCTAACAACACGTGATTACAGCCATCATGGCCTGTTTCCTCATGTATATGTCGAACAATCAATTCAGAAAGAAAAGATTCCTTAGCTAATATAATAGGATGTTTCACTTGTTCTGGCATTATTGCTTTTTACAATCTTCCTCCTACTCTCAATACATCATTTACAAGAAGAGGATTTAGCTTGTAATCATGACTTGTTTTTGTAACATTCAGATTCTTCTTCATTTTTGATATCTCATTATAAAACACCTGTTATCAACAAAAACAAATTATCTCCAATTCAGCTTTCACCAACTCATCAACTGTCAAGTAACGGCTCTTTCAAGACTTTAGATTCTCTTCCTTGGTACGATTTAAAAGCATAGTTTTTAATCTAAGAATCCATGCTTCTGCCTTTTTCAAATGAAACCATGAAGAATGATAGCAAATTAATTGAATGATCAGATCATTCTCATTAGATATTTGAATAGTATTCACATTAGTGTTTTGGATTTCTAGAAAATTGAAAATTCTTTTTATCTCCTCTGGAATTTGAGGCCAATCTTCTTGAGATTGTGAAAGAAATTGAGGACCAAACACCCAAGTGTTGGGTCTTTTCAGAAATGATGGTACCTTTGATCCTCATGAAGCTGGATTACCCACTGTTTTAACATATCTCCATTCATTAACATGCTAAACCTTCTTGATCTCATTAATTCTGTTAGTCACAAAGGTATGAAACCTCATAGTTTTGTTGTTGATGTATTTAAGCACTGATGTACTATCAGTCCAAAACATAGAATCTGCTAACTTAATCTGTAATTCTTTTCTTAACACAGAGTCCATTTTGCTCGCCAGAGTAGCGACAGCCAAATCCATTTGAGTGATTGGCTTTAATGAAGCTACTCTGGCTTTTCCCATTACAAATCCACGATGTACTCGCTCTTGGTTATTTCACAGAACTAAATAACTGTCAGGACCAAAACCACCTTCGCTTGCGTCAGCAAAGTGGTGTAACTGAGCAAACGTGGCAATTCCAAAGTCTGTTGGTTTAAAACCTCTGTCGACTTCAAAACTTTCTAACATTTTAAGACTCTCAATCCAATTCATCCAATCTTGTGCGATGGAATCTGGTTATAACTTCATCCCATCCAAATTTTCTTCTGCACAACTCTTGCAGAACTTTCTTGGCTATTAATACTACTGATGCCAATATTCCCAAAGAATCGTATATTGAGCCTACGATCAAAAGAATACCTCTTCTTGTTAAAAGTCGTTCTTTCAAAACAATTTTGAATTTGAAAACATCAGATTGAACACACCACTGCACCCCTAGAATTCTTTCAACAGGTGGAACATAACAATCCAAATCAAGGTGTTTTGTCTCCTTTGCTCTTTCTGCCTCAGAAATAATGGCCAACACATCTTGACCATTGCTAATCCATTTATTACAGATCTCCTTGAGCTCTTGCTAAAGATTTATTGCTTCTTTTTCTGAAACCACTAAAGTAAGACAATCATCACATCAAAATTATTTCTGACGATGGTTATAGTTTGAGAACTAAATTTCTCTTCATCATCTTCAGCTCATTTCCTGAGAGCAAAATTTGCACAACTTGGTGATGAAGTTTCTCCAAATAGATGAACCGTCATTCTGTATTCAATCATATATTTACTGTAATTGCCATTAGGCCACCATAACAATCATAGAAAATCACGATCTTCTGATGGTACTTTCACTTGATGAAGCATCGTTTCAATATCTGCAGCAATTAAAATAGGCTCTTTACAAAATCTTATCAGAACACCTATTAAAGTACTGGTTCAGTCTGAAACCTTTAAAAGTTGAGAATTCAATGAAACTCCTTGAAGTGATGCCCCACAATCAAATATAATTCGTAGTTTCTCCTTTTGTTGATGTATAACTCCATGATAAGGTAAATACCATTTTCTACCATCTTTACATTCCAAGATATCTTCTGATAACTTTTCCACATAACCCTTGGTATCATGTCCAACATGACATTGGTATATTCCAAATGAAAGGGAGAATTTCTCAAATTTTCTCTTCAAATTCAGCATACGCTGTTCTTTAATTGTTTTATTGTCTGGCATACAAATTTCCCTTTTCTTCAAAGGTAATGCTATACAGTAATGACCATCAACATGTTTAACAGAATTTGAAACTAAATCCAGAAACTGTTTGTCATCCTTCGAAGGTTCTTGAATGTCTTTGAGACATTCAGGGAAATCAATTTGAAACTGTTGTTCCCACAGATCATTAAGTTTGACAACTGAAATTCTGTTGACATTTACATTTAACAACTCCTGATTATTATTCATTTTTCCTCCTAATGGTCTATTAATTGTCCACCCAAGCAATGTTCTCACAGCATAAGGTCCATCATTTTGGTCGAGAGGTTTGAGAGCTTTTAGTACATTTAATCCATTTAATATCTCAATCTTAGCATCAATCTTGAGTAAGCAAACATCTTTTAAATGATCCCATTGTTTGATATATCCTGATAGGGAATATTCTCCTTACACACAGGCATGGTCTTCTGAGTATATACACTTGGAAGATCACAAAATTCATTTTGCTATTTAATCCAGCAATCTGTAAACCTGAAACTATATTAGTTTCAATGTTCCTTTCATCATTCATTGTCTTCAACAAGATCTGTTATCTTTTACCATGAAAATTAAATTTATTCATCAATTCAACAGTACAAAACGATATGGTACTTCCCGGATCAAGGAATGCCCAAGTCTTCAGTATGAAACTTCCTTTTTTAGCTTTAACCTGTGCAGGAACTATGGAGAGAGCTTTGTCACCAGCCCCAGTAAGACTGCTTGCCTGAACAGAAGCTGAGTCATTCTCTATGATTGTGTCTTTAGTCTTGGATTCAGATTGTTTGACATCCTTCTCAATTTTACTTTGTTGAGTATGCAGTAACTTGGGATGATTGAATATATCACAACTGAGTCGCTTATTACAAGTTAGCATCAGTTTTATGCAAGCAACTAAAACATATTCCATTCTTCTTTAAAAAGGTTAATTTCTCATCATAAGACTTTTTCTCCAATCGTGAACATTTTTCTAAAGCATGCTTATCTTTGCAATAGAAACAGCTTTTCTGAACAGTCTGATCTTTTTCCATTATTTCCTGTTCTTTCCTGTGCTTGTATCTGACACAGCAGTAACAAAGGTACTTCCCTTTGGTTTCTGCTGAGACGACGATTTAGACTCTACATCCTTAGGAATTATTGAAGTATCTTTAATATTTCCAAATGCTGGTACAGTGTTAACATACACATGCCATTCCAAGAACTGTACAACATCCTCAAAAGTGGTGTCCCTTCCAGAAATCATTTTAAGCTCTGTAACTTTGGTTCTCCATAAGTCCTTCAGCTTATAAGGTAATGTATTTATAATAATTGATAAACTAGCAAGCAAATTCACCTCTTGCAAATGTACACTTCTTCCCATTGTGTTACAACATCCTCTCAGAAAGAGTGCATACGCTTTGAAAGCCTTTGCATTCTCTGATTTTGTCTTTGTGGGCCCTTGTGATTTTATGCTAATCTCCATAATGATGCAATAATTCTTTTGCCCTTTTAAAACCTTGGTCTGGATCCATATATTGGCAACTTTTGACTTCAGATGTCTCCAGTATACTGCTCCATGTAATACAGATGATCTTTGGTGTTTTTAGAATTACATTCAATGTGATGTTCAAAGGATTTCATAAACATTAGATATTGTAATGGATCTCCATTAAAAACTAGAATTTCCTTCTTAGGTAAACCATGTGAACCTTGTTGCTGCGCTAACATAACATAAATTTCATTTTGTTTTGCTATGAGTGATTTTATATTGTCTTGTCCACCATGGCTTGTGGCCGGTTGTCTTGTTGTGAATGGACCAAACGGATCTTGAACTGGTTCCATAGGCGTTGGACCCTGATATGTAAGTGATGGCATTGATGGGGTTCCTTGGTATGTACGTGAAGGCATTGATGGAGATTCTTGATTTATCGCTGGTTATTAGGCAAACACAAAGAGACAGCAATTGTTGAGGATGATCAACTCGTATAGTTGAACCCGGTTGAAATGATCTCCTTTCGGGAAGATTCCTATATTGTGCACTCAGAGAGGGAATGAATGTCGCTCGCTCTTTCTACAGGGCTATTCATTGATATTCGAGCACCAGCAGCGACTCCCATGGCTCCTCGCTCGAGTATAAAGATTTTTATGGGTGTGGTACCCATTGACCTGCTGGAATGTTAGGTGATAGCCCTTTGGGTATTTTATTTTGAGTGCTAGATCTTGCAGAAGCTTAAGCTAATGTTTTTACTCTGAATATATTTATAGCACGTTGTTCCTCAAGATCTAATTTTTTCTTTGTCTATTCAATAATCTCATTTTCTCTTCTTGCTGCAATGGCTGATTCTTCATTTCAGCTTCCACATCTTCTAGAGCAGGTCTTTTCTCCAACCACTCACATGTGTCTCGAGAGTAGCCAAGTTTGCTTGCACCTTAGCAGGCAGAGCTAATATGCTTGAAGCATGTGAGGCTGTACTTGCTCTAGATGCCTTTGAAGACTTTGAAGATCTTTCTGTGCTCATAACCTTGGAAATAATATCATCAGAATTCACACTGAACATTCAGATGCCACTGACTGAGTCTCGATCTTCAGAATTTTGCTTTGATACAGCGCGAGTGGGGCTTTGCAATGTACAATCATCTGTTCCAGTTCCACTAACCTTTAAGTCAATGAATGAGGTCTGTGCTGCTTTATCATGGTCCTTTTCTTACTTGGTAGTTGAATCCACTTCTTCAATGGTGGATGGCCCCAACCTCCTGCCAAATGTTCTCAGTCTGCCATGCTGGCTCAACTCACGATCTAATGGTTCTTTGAGAGGAGCTGTTTGCTCGAGGTCTTTAGCCTGATGAGACTTCTTCTTCTCCATCTTGGATTCTTCATACTGCAGCCTGTCTTATTGCCTGGCTTATCTAGTTCCTCCAAACTGTTAACAAATTTGTACCTTGCGTGGTCCCTTTGAGGATTTCTCTTGCTGAATGTCTCTGTTCAGCACACAGGCTTCTTCCCTATCAGTTGTTTACCACAACTTTCCAAAATATTCTTCTGGGCTTCTGACCAGATTCTGCTAACCAGATCTCTATGCTATTTCTCAAGGTTACAGGTGTCCTTTCCAGACAGACGTGTTCTCATAGAGGCTTCTGGAATCTTCTCACAGACAACTAAACTTCTTTAAAGCTTAAATGCTAAACAAATTGAGTTTTCCCAGATATATACCTAATCTTTCTTCCAAAGTTCACAATTTTATTACTTTTATTTGAATAATAATATAGATGACACTTTCCAATCTCTCGTTATTTCTCAATTTCCAAACATGTTATCTTCATAGAAATGTAAGTGATGGCATTCCAAATGACTATCTTAATAATCCAATAAATCAAACTTTGTATTTGCAGCTGTAAGTAGCTATAATTGGTTGATAAAACATTTTGCATAACTTGGCATCAAGATTTTCATAACTTGAGTAAATGAAGCATACTGTATGATGATAATGATATACTTTTTTAAACAGTTAAACCAAAATTAAGATGATTAAAATTAAATAAGATAAAATAAGATGAATTCAAAGAAAAGTATCTCGATGCTTATACTCCTCCATGGTTCTTTGAAGAATGGAAGCAAGCTGCAAGTATGCCCAGATATTACAACCATGACATCATAGTAACTATGGTAACACTACAACCAACAATATTACTTAAAGGGATAGTCATAAAAAGCAACAAAAATCAAAAACTCAAGGTTTTAACCTTTACACAGAGGTCTAAGAATGCAGCCCTACGGTGCTCCAGTACTGATGGAGATTGCGGAGGAGATCTTCTTTCCAATTTATCACAATACACCAGGGTTGCATCATAAAATGTCTAGTTCATCTCAATTAACCTAAACCATGCAACACTCATTGTTCTCAGTCTGAGATCTAAACCAAAACACCCAGTCAGCCCATTAAAATAATATGCTTATAATATTTAGAATTCCTAACTTCCACAAGAATTAAAATATATCTATATATCTCCTATTCAACCCCTTTGGAGCACTGTGGACATGTTGCATGATGGGACATTTATCCTGCATGTTGCTATCCCATTCATCCAGCAAGTGTGGAGTCTACAAAACATTACCAATGATTTTCTTCCTAAGAATGCAGGCAGCTGAAAATGCATCCGGACTGTTCATTTATAATAACACACTTGAATGATAGAATACAATTAAGTTAATTACACATATTGGACAGTGACCATCTTTGGGGAGGAGATGAGGCAATTATGTTTGCTTTATAATGCTTTTAAATACTTAAGCAGAAAACATATTAACTTTGTTACGAACAATGAGAGCTGGTCAGGAATGCAGTACTAGCAGCTTATTAAGTGTTACTTAAACTAAATGGATTTGCTCCTCAGTTGACTGAAGTGGTGTTTAAATTGAACTATATCAGAGATAAGACTGACAAAGAGTTCTTACCATCAAGGCACTGTATTTTTACTGAGCAATAAATTAAGTGAGATACGTCTTTAGTCTATGTTTTTTCTTCGATCAGAATCAGAATCAGAATTTATTGTCATGAACATGAAATTCGGTGTTTTTGTGGCAGCATCACAGGGCAAACATTCATATTATAACCATCTTACAACATTACTATAAATAAAATATAAAATAATAAAGCACAAAAAGTAAGGCAGCGACTTTATTAATTGATCATTCAGGAATCTGATGGCAGCGGGGAAGAAGCTGTCCTTGTGCCGCTGAGTGCTCGTCGTTAGGCTCCTGTACCTTTTCCCCGATGGTAGCAGAATGAACAGGGCATGACCTGGGTGGTGGGGGTCTTTGAGGATAGAGGCTGCTTTTTTGAGATCCTGCTTCATGTCGATGTCCTCGATGGAGTGAAATCTGTGCCTTTGATACGAGTTAACAACCCTCTGGAGTTTATTCTTGTCCTGAGAGTTGGTGCCTCCACACCAGGCAGTGATCCAACCAGCCAGAATACTCTCCATGGTACACACCTGTAGAAGTTTACGGGAGTCTTCGGTGATATATCGAACCTCCTCAGACACCTTATTATGGGAAGTAATGAACATAAAGGAATGCATGAGCAGACAAATAATTGCTGGAGAAATTCAACATGCCAGGCAACATTCGTGGTAGTCAATGTCAGTCAACATTTCGAGTCCTTGAGAAACAAGATCTTGAGAAAGCTGTGAATGTAAAATTGACTTTATGGATCATGATTAACTATGTAGGATCTATCAATGGCTTGGGGACCAGCGCATGTGCAACAGGACAAACCAAGTATCTTTTTAACAAATCAGACTGAGAGCTGTAAAAAAGAGAAATGGCTCCCAACTCTTCTGAAAGGGTCCCAAACGGAAACGTTGCCTGACAATGTTCCTCCAGCAATTCATTGTCTGCTCAAGATTCCAGCATCTGCTGCCTTGAAGTTCACTTAATTAGTGACCTATCACAGGCACTCATCATCTCCTCATTTGTTAGGACGGCACAACATGACTGCGCTTCCTGAGAAGACTGAAACAGGAAAGACTACCGGACATGATTATGTCACCCTTCTACTGGACCTATATCGAGAGCGTCCTGGCCAGTTGCATCACAGTGTGGTATGTTTGCTGCAGAGAAATGAATTTGAGGTCAATCCACAGGACCAAAAGAGTGGCAGAGAGAATCACTGGAGTCTCCCTCATCCTCCACCATTGACGTGATCTACCAGGGTCTGAAGAGGGCGTACAAAATCTTGAAGAACACCTTCCGCTCTGCACACAGCATCTTTCAGCTTCTCCCATCAGAGAAGAGATACAGGAGTATCTGTGCCAACACCACTCTGATACTTCTGCCAGTGAATGCTTACTTGATCCTTCAATAAACTACCAAGTCAAACCTTCCACAGTGCTGTCGTTGGGGTCATCTATGTAGGGTTTGTGCTACGGAGCAGTAGTCGACAGGTTCATTCCTAAACTCACTGCTTTATTGTTTGCTCACTGAGGGTTTTAAAGGTGTTTCCTGTTCCTGCCACTGGGAACCGGAAGTTGCATCGCTGATTGGCAGCTATTCATACTTCGTGCTTGCGGGCCCTTTCCTTGAGGGGAAGGGGTAGATGCCCAATGCCATCTTGGTGTAGCTGCTCTAACCACACATATTACAATTGAAATCAGTTCACCTGAATGCCAAATGCATTGGTTGCCATACATACACCCCCACTTTGCTAGGGATGGCCAGCAATTTCCATTCAGACTTGCAGTGCAAGTAGTTATGACTGATGGTTGGAGTTTTGTGGATGATTAACAAACACAAGCTTACACCAGCTTGGTGAAAGCATTGAAATCTATACCCTGATATGTATGGGCTGTGGATGGGGATTGGAGACTGTGAGAGAGCAGGGAGTTGAAATTGTGGCAGTTCAATGATACATTGCACACCTTGCAAGAAGAGTCATCTGAAGGGTATAAAAGTTTGGAGGTTGAAGTGGTTGTTAAGATTTAATGACTTTATGAACAGGTTAGAATCTGTTGACGAGGGAGACTGGGTGGAAGTAACTGAAGAATTGGATTGATAAGCTTAAGCCATTTAGTGACAGAGCACTTGAAGTATGGAGAGATTCTGCGCAGCAATGAATCTTTCTCACTAACACTGCACTGAGCACAAACAGCCATTTTCACTAATCCTACATTAATCCCAAATTTTGCAAAAACATTCTCATCAACTTCTCTGCTCAACGACTCATTAGCGGGGTAATTCACAGTGAACCAGCCAACTGGAGAAAAGGGCTGCACTGGGAGGAAATGTGCATGCACAGGGAAGCCTTGTCCTCATGGGCAGCTGGCGAGCCCAGGTGGCAGGCACTGTGTGTCAGCAGTTCCACTGACCATGTCATTGTGAATTCCTATGCAAGACTTGATAGGGCCAAAACACTGAGCAAGTCTACAATTGTCTTATCTACTCTTTTTAAAAAATGTTTTATTTAAAATTTTAAGAAACCCCCCCTCCCCCCCCCCCCCCCACAGTACATTCACTCAATAAAAGATTAAACATATAAAAAAAACTTGGTATATCCACCCTCCCTCCACACTAACCCCCTACCTTACCCACCACCCACCTCCCCGAAAACACCCCAAAGAAAGAAAAATGAGAAGAAATTATCAATGAATATATAAATTCTAATTTACTGCTGTGGAGCTGAGAACCATCCAGGATGAGTCATTGAGAGTTTAGATTTTTAAACCTACTTGTCAATATGGGCTCCATATTTTCAAAAAAGAATATTTAAAATGTAAATTATGTTATTTTTTCAAGAGGAATACAGATCTTATTTTGATTTGCCATCTTTACAACCATATATCAGATTTTCAAGTAATAGGTACACATTTCCTCGCAACAGCTAAAGCCAATCATAAACATTTAATTTGATACACAGTTAACCTTAATATTCCTAATAAAAATAACATTGAAGTTTAACCTCTGGCACTTTCTCTAAAAATAGTCTAATTTGACTAAAAAGTCCAAAAAGAATTGACTTTAATACACTGCTAATTTGAATGAAAGAAATAACCTATTTCTTTATGACATTGAAAACTTAAATCTGAAGAAATTAAAATAAATCTTTTTAATTTTTGAGGTGTTAAATACTATTGATGCAGAAAGTTATTTTGTACCAATCTATATTTTACATGAATAATTTTAGTCTTATTATCTTTACAAAACAATCTCCAATCATCTTGATCCATTGTTCTACCTAAATCATTTTCCCACTTTAATCTTGATTTATGAAGATCCAAATTAAGTATTTTTATTTGAAGCAATTTATATATTTCTCAAATGAATTTATTGATATCCCCTTTTGTAAGCAAAATTTCTAACTCAGAATGTCTACGTAATCTTAAACTTGGGCTTAATTCAACAATTAAAAAAACTAACTTGATAATACAAGAAATCAAGAAATTGTAGCTCTGCGTTACTCGAAAGAAGACACATACACGTAGTGTAGTCAGGTTAAGCTCAAAGTTTTATTAGGCCCGGGCCCAACTTTTATACTTGCATTGTTCCCGCCGTGGCCCCCCTTGGTTGATGTCACAACATGCATAACAAAAGCGGGTTTTCCGCATGTGGGCACTTTCCTGCATAACAATGCCCTTCTTCCTCGTGCACTTTCCCTGTCTGTTGGCTGCAGAGCAAGGCCAGTGCCATTTTGGGGTCACTGGCCTTTAAACTGCCCTTGTTGTTCAGCCACCGGTTCGCTTGTTGGGGCCAGTTTTCACTGTGTGGGCTGTTGGTCTTTGGTAGCGCTCACTTCCCGGAGTGCTGGCTTTACCACATAAAAGTATTATTTGATACATTATATTTCTCTTTCATTTGTTGAAATAAATAAAGTAATCAGCTTCAAAACAATCTTCTATCACTCTAATCCCCATTTAACTCCATATCTTTAAAAATTGATTATTACTAGTAAAAGGGAAAAGTTTATTTTGATATAATGGTGGCTTTATGATAAAAGTGAAATGTCTTTGGTTGAGGGAGATTATACTCAATGCAAATGTTCAATTTAAATGATCAGATAATGGAATTAAATACTTGGGTATTAAAATTGATAAAAATTTAAATAATTTATATGTTGAATTATTTACCATTGCTTAACAAATTTAAAGATTTGAATAAATGGAATAATATACCTAAAACTTTAATGGGCAGAGTGAATTGTATTAAGGATTGTTCCAAGGATTCAATATCATTTTCAATCCATTCCTTGTAGTATACCTCAAAATTTTTTTAAGGATTTAAATTTAATAATTAGGAAAGTTTTGTGGTAAGGAAAAAAATGGTAAGACAGCAAGATGGGTGGTAGACTACGAAGTGTAGAAGAAATTGAAAGCTTACAGAGAGACTTGGACAGCTTAGGAGAATGGGCGAAGAAATGGCAGATGTGATATAATGTACAGTTGTGCATTTTGGTCGAGGAAATAAATGGTCGGGCTATTATTTGGATGGGGAGAAAATTCAAACCTCAGAAGTACAAAGGGACTTGGGGGTCCTCATGCAGGATAACCTGAAAGTTGACCACCATGTTGGATTGGTGGTAAAGAAGGCGAATGCTGTACAGTTGTGCATTTTGGTCGAGGAAATAAATGGTTGGGTTATTATTTGGATGGGGAGAAAATTCAAACCTCAGAAGTACAAAGGGACTTGGGGGTCCTCATGCAGGATAACCTGAAAGTTGACCACCAGGTTGGATCGGTGGTAAAGAAGGCGAATGCTGTACAGTTGTGCATTTTGGTCGAGGAAATAAAAGGTTGGATTATTATTTGGATGGGGAGAAAATTCAAACCTCAGAAGTACAAAGGGACTTGGGGGTCCTCGTGCAGGATAACCTGAAAGTTGACCACCAGGTTGGATCAGTGGTAAAGAAGGCGAATGCTATGTTGACATTCATTTCAAAGGGGATTGTGTATAAGAATAAAGAGGTTTTAATAATGCTCTATGAGGTACTGGTGAGACCTCATTTGGATACTGTGTGCAGTTTTAGGTCCCATAGTTTTGAAAAGATATAGCAAGGTTGGAGAGGGTACAGAGGAGGTATACCAGAATGATTCCAGGAATGAGAAGGATAACATTTGAGGAACACTTAGTGGCTCTTGGACTCTATTCATTAGAATATAGAAGAATGAGAGGGGATCTCATAGAAACATTTTGAATTTAATACGTCAGAATGATAGTATCAAAGGTATGAGAGTCTTGAATGAAGATTATAAAATAAATTTATTTGCGGATGACGTTTTGCTGTATTTGGTGGATCCTGATGTTTCTCTGCCAGCACATCAAGATTCCTTAGAGATTTATGGTCAATTATCTGGTTATAATGTTAATTGGACTAAAAGTGAAATTTTATCAATTAGTAAAGATGATTATTCAATGTTTAGAAATATTACGAATTTGAAGTGGATGAAACAAATTAAATATTTGGGAATTAATGTTAATACTGACTACCAAAATTTATATTCACTTAATTATCTTCCTTTAATGAAGAAGATTAAGGCAGATTTAGTTAAATGGAAAGATTTACCTTTGGGTTTATTAGGAAGAATTAATACTATAAAAATGAATATTTTTCCTCGTATACAATATTTATTTCAATCAATTCCTTGTTGTTTACAAAAAAGATTTTTTAAGGATTTATATAAAGTAATTAGGGATTTTTTGTGGAAAGGAAAATGTCCTAGGGTGGCGTTGGAAAAAATTGATGTGGGATTTTCAATTTGGAGGGTTACGGCTACCTAACTTTCAATTTTATTATGAAGCAGCTCAATTTAGATTTCTTAGCGCATTAATGGCCACACAAGATACGCCTAGTTGGGCACAGATAGAATTGGTAGTTATTTCTGAAAAATTTTCGAATGAATTTTTATTTCGATGGAATAAAAATTTGTTACGAACTTATGATGTACCAATATTGAAACATTTAATGAATTTATGGACAAGTAAATTACATAAAATGGGATTGAAAAATAAGTGGTCGGGAAGATTACCATTATATAATAATCAACTTGTTCCTTTCACGGTATCTAATACTAGTTTGAAACAATGGGAGGAGAAAGGAATACATAATTTATCTGACTGTTTTTAAGGTCATTTTTGTTCTTTTGTAGAATTGCAAAAGAGATTTGATATAAGAGGTTATTCTATATTTGTGTATTATCAGTTAAAATCTTTTGTAAAACAGGTATGCGGTCGTCAAATGAATTTACTGTCTGAAACTGATTTTGAGAAATATGTGCTCTCATTTACAAAAAAGGGTTGTATATCAGGTTTGTATCGTATTTTGTTGGAAAGTGAAAGTAAAATAGATTGGGATAAAGATAAAATGAAATGGGAAAAAGATTTAAGTTTAACAATAACTGAAGAAGATTGGTCTGAAATCTGCCGTAATAGTGTTCGAAAATTGATTAATGCTAGATTGGCGATGATTAATTATAGTTTTATACATCAATTATATTTAACACCCGAAAAATTTAAAAAATTTGGTTTTAGTAAGTCAGATCTTTGTTTTCGTTGTGATCAGGTTTCTGGTACTTTTTTACATGCTGTTTGGTTGTGTGATCGGTTACAACAATTTTGGAAAGGTATTCAATCTGTATTTAATAATCTATATAATCTTCATATTGTATTAGACCCTGATATATTTTTATTAGGGAATATGCAACTGTTGATTGATTTAGAATTAGATAATTACCAGATCTCTTTTATTTACTTAGCACTGGCAGTGGCCAAGAAATGTATAGCGATTACTTGGAAGAATAGAAATGTATTGTCTTTAGATAGGTGGTATTCAGAGATAAAGTTTTGTTTGGTTATGGAAAGAATATCTTTTTCTATACAAGATAAGATGTCTTATTATGAGTTAAAGTGGATCCCATTTATTGATTATATACAATTTAAATAAGTTTGAATTAATCATTTTTTTTCTTTAAAAAAAACTTTTTTTATTATATATTTTTTCTATATATATGTTTTCTTTTTTCTTTTTTTTCTAGTTTTTTTTATTAGTTGGTTTTTTTCATTTAAGTTCTTTTTGTTTTTGTTTTTTCATATATTCTTATATAATAAAAATTTTTTGGATTAATAATTAATACTTAATATTTTTTTTTGTTTTATATATATATTGATCTTTTTTTAAAGATATATATATTTTTTTTTAATTATACTAATAGTATTAATTCTTCACTCTTTATCGTGGGGGTGGGGAGGGGGGGTTTAGGGGTTAAAAATAGGGTTTTTTTTAGTCTTAGTTTTTAGTTGTTAGGGGGAGATGCCGAGATTGGTATTGTATTAACTATGTTACTTTGTACTTGTATTACTTTATTTTGTATTTTTTCTGTACGTGAATTACTTACTTTCTTCATATGTTAAAATTAATAAATAAAGTTTCGAAAAAAAAAAAAGAAACATTTTGAATAATGAATGGATTGGACAGAGTGGATGTAAATAAGATGTTTCCCCTGTTGGGTGAATCCAGGACAAGAGGCACAGTCTTAGAATTAAAAAGTACCAATTTACAACAGAGATGAGGAGAAATTTCTTTAGCCAGAAGGTAGTGGATTTGTAGAATTCGTTGCCACAAGCAGCTGTGGAGGCAGGATCTTTGGGGGAATTTAAAGAGGAAATTGATAGATATCTAATTAGTCAGGGTATCATGGGACATAGGAATAAGGCCAGAACTTGGAACTAAATGCAAGAACAGTTTAACTCAGGGAGGTTTCACGGAGCAGACTTGATAGGCCAAATGGCCTGATTCTGTTCCTTTTTCTTGTGATCTTGTGAAGATTTTTTTTTAGAGAAATTAACTTTGAAATTTATATTAGGAGGTTTGCAGCTTTCACATTTTCAAAATTATTATAAAGCTGCCCAATTGAAATTTATTAATGGAATGTTTGACTTACATAAATCTTTAACATGGGCTAATATAGAATTAGCTAAAATAGGTGAAAAATCTGTACTCGAATTTATTTATAAGTAGAATACTAAATTAGTGACTGGTCATAATGATCTACCTATATTGAAATATTTGATTGAATTGTGGAACAGATTATGAGATAGGTGTGGAAAGGTAAGATGTATTTTCTACCCTTTTGCTATTTTCCTGAGATTCAGTGTAAGATGTAGGAAAAATAAATTGGGTGGGTACGTGGATTGGATGGATTTAGAAGTGAGATATTTCAGTTGGCGTGGGCAAATTGGGCCAAAGGATCAATTTCCAGGCTGTATAACTCTGAAGCTGCCGTACAACAATCTAACCCTTTCCTCCTTCACCTCCATAACCCTCTATTTATTTTTCATCCATCAGCCTGTCTGTGTCTTTTAAATACCCCAATTATACCAGCCTCCACCACCACCCATGCATGACAGGCACCCACTATTCTCTGTGGGTATGTTGTGAATGTGAACACGGTTGGCGTAGCAGTTAGCGCAATACCTTTACAGCTCTAACGATTAGGACAGGGCTTTGAATCCCATGCTGTCTGTAAGGAGTTTGTACATTCTCCACATGTCTTTGTTCGAATCTGGTTTCCTCCCACCATTCAAAACATACCAGGGGTGTATGTTAATGGGATGTAAATTGGGCAGTACTGACTTGTGGGCTGAAATAACCTGTTAACATGCTGTATGTCTAAATTTAAAACAAAATTAAATGCAGTGTGGAGGAGAGGCTCAGATAAAGTGCTGCCATGGAAACTGAGCACTAACAGTCTAATGATAACCGAGAATATGCTACATGCCTGACTTAACTCGTATGGTGCAGATCAGATCAAAGGTCCTGTGGGAGCCAAACCATGGGCAACCTAAAGAAAACATGGTCCAAATAACCTCATGTTGTGCCAAGGTGAAATCCTATCAGTCACGGGTATGATTCACTGCAAATAATTGTCTCATTCAACTTCCCAGGGACGGCTATAAACAGGTTTCACTCTGAAAAATAAACGGATTGCGGGATGATGAAAACTTCGATGAAATTTAGTTTCTGGCCCATGTTGTTGAACGTTGAACGAGAAAGCCTGTGGATGCTGGGGTCGCATGCTATACACAAACATGCTGGAGAAAACCAGCAGGTCAAGCAGCGTCCACAGGGAGTAAAGTGTAAATAAAATCAAAGGCCCAAAATGTGGGTAACTTTCTACTTCCTCCAGTTCAAGTTCAAGTTCAGGTTTATTGTCAGAGTACGTACATGATATCACATACAACCCGGAGATGCTTTTTCCCGTAGGCCTGGCAGAATTAATATTTATCAGGAGTGTAAACTACACTCAAGAAAAAGACACATATACAAAAGAGAGGAAAGTAAGCAAATAAATGTAAACAAACTGACTGTGCAAAGTTAAAAGGTAAATATGAGTTTGTCGTTGAGGAGTCTGATGTTGGAGGGGCAGCAGCTGTTCCTGAACCTGGTGGTGCAAGTCTTAACATAAAACATAGAACACTACTGCATAGCACAGGCCCTTCGGCCCTCGATATTGTGCTGACCCATATATTCCTTTTTTTTAAAAAAGGACTGAACCCTCCCTACCTCCTAACCTTCTATTTTTCCTTCATCTGTCTAAGAGTCTCTTAAATGCCCCCAGTGTTTCAGCCTCCACCACCATTCCCGGCAATGCATTCCAGACACCTACAACTCTCTGTGCAAAAAACTTTCCCCTGATATCTCCCCTAAACTTTGATCACATGTCTTCTGGTGTTTGCCTATCCTGCCCTGGGAAACAGGTGCTGGCTGTCCACCTTATCTATGCCTCTCATAATCTTGGAGACCTCTGTCAAGTCTTCTTCTCTCATCCTTTAACACTCCAAAGAGAAAAGTCCCAGCTCTGCTAACCTTGCCTCATAAGACTTGTTTCCCAATCCAGGCAATATCCTGGTCAATCTCTTCTGCACTCTCTCCATAGCTTCCGCATCTTTCCTGTAACTGTGACCAAAATCTCAATGTGGCAATGCTCCATTGTAAACTGTAAGAAGTGACATGAATCTGTCCACTTATAAGCCATACTGTATCAAACTGCTATACAAATCTAACATGTGCCAGATTAAGAGGGTGACTCTTTATGACAACCTCAGGCAGCACTACACCTACCTTCATGTCCATACTTGGAAGGCTAGGCTTGGCCAAGATCGCAGTACATAGTGTTAGGTCTGCTTTGTTCATGAATGAGTGAGTCAAACACCAGACTGAGTCGAAATCAAGGTTCCTTGTTCTTTATTGCCGGATTGTAACACTTGCAACTAACAGTGTTAGTTGGAGAAGGCGCATTCTGCCGTTATCAGCAAGTGGTGTTTTTTATATACCTTAGGATCTTTGGCTTGGCTTTGCGGACGAAGATTTATGGAGGGGGTAAAAAGTCCACGTCAGCTGAAGGCTCGTTTGTGGCTGACAAGTCCGATGCGGTACAGGCAGACACGGTTGCAGCGGTTGCAGGGGAAAATTGGTTGGTTGGGGTTGGGTGTTGGGTTTTTCCTCCTTTGCCTTTTGTCAGTGAGGTGGGCTCTGAGGTCTTCTTCAAAGGAGGTTGCTGCCCGCCAAACTGTGAGGCGCCAAGATGCACGGTTTGAGGCGTTATCAGCCCACTGGCGGTGGTCAATGTGGCAGGCACCAAGAGATTTCTTTAGGCAGTCCTTGTACCTTTTCTTTGGTGTACCTCTGTCACGGTGGCCAGTGGAGAGCTCGCCATATAACACGATCTTGGGAAGGCGATGGTCCTCCATTCTGGAGACGTGACCCATCCAGCGCAGCTGGATCTTCAGCAGCGTGGACTCGATGCTGTCGACCTCTGCCATCTCGAGTACTTCGACGTTAGGGATGAAAGCGCTCCAATGGATGTTGAGGATGGAGTGGAGACAACGCAGGTGGAAGCGTTCTAGGAGCCGTAGGTGGTGCCGGTAGAGGACCCATGATTCGGAGCCGAACAGGAGTGTGGGTATGACAACGGCTCTGTATACGCTTATCTTTGTGAGGTTTTTCAGTTGGTTGTTGTTACGTACTTAGTAAATTATCATACCATGACATTGTCCAGTGAATGAACTGTTGCTATCCTTCTCTGCTAGTTTCCTGCACATCAATTTGTCATCCCCACTCTTATCTTGAGAGTACAAGGTCACAACTGCATCTTGTTACGGCCCAGCACTGGGTGACTCCTTCTACATTCCCAGCTCATGATGTTTTTACCTAAACATTAGCCAGACCCAATCCTACTCTTTACTCACTAAGCACAGCAATGCTGTTTCTCTCGGATCTGTGCCAATGGCATTACGGGAGATGGATAAAAACCCAGCAAAATGCTGTCCCAAGGGCTTTTATTTGCCACTGATTTCATTGAGCCAGTCAATTTGCAACTCCAAACCTTTTTGTGTATAAAATGCATGGCCTAAAAAGACTAGAAGTAATCTATAATAGAGCTGAGCTGGAACCTGTCTGAGGAGATAGAGCATCTCGTTGAACACTCAGACCATAATGTGGGATGTGGCTGCTCAGTTTCCCAATCAATGATTGAGGATCTCAAATAATTTAACCTCCATTCCAAGAACTTCAATTCTTATTTAATAATCTCTCGATTTTGCGGGAAAGCCATACAGTTAACATCCCTAGTGCTCTAATCATTCAGAAATCCATTGCGGGTTGTTGGAACACTAACCCTCTCACTGGCCTGGAATTCTCTGCTTTCCTTCTCATTTCTCATGGAGCGACATGAGATTTTACAAGTTTCAGTGTGTTTTCGAAAATTACTTTGAGGTTATCTGCTATATTTCCTCATATGCATTCACTTAGAATTCTGAGTTGAAAACCATCTGATTCTGACGATATTTTTAATTTACACCCCATTAACCTACAATCCCCGGGATGTTTTTGAATGGTGGGAGGAAACTGGAGCCCCCAGGTGAAACCGAGAGAACGTACAAACTCCTTACAGACAGCACGGGATTCAATCCCTGGTCCTGGTTGCTGGTGCTCCAACGGCGTTGTGCTAACTGCTACGCCAACCAGATATCAAGCTTTAATGTTTTTTTTATTTTGGTAGAAACTCATTGTGGATGCAATATTATTCTTTTCCTTCAGCAATCTCTCTGCTCTCCTCATTACCCTCAGTAAATGCCAATGCCTGTAAAATGCTGTTATTTGCGCACTTTTGTTTGCGTTATCACCATTGCTCCGTTCTCCAGAGGAAGACAGGTGCTTCTACATCCTCTGAGAGGTTGGGTTTGATGGCATCAGAACACTGGGAAGAGCGGTCAGCGTAATGGTTAACATCGCGCCTTTACAGTGCCAACGACCATGACTGGGGTTCGAAACCCGCACTGTCCTTAAGGAGTTTGTACCTTTTTCCCATGTCTGCATGGGTTTTATCCAGGGCTCAGGTTTCCTCCCACCATTCAAAATTAATGGGGTGTAAATTGGGTTCGTGGGTCGAAATGTCTAAATTTAAATCTAAATTTCACAAAAAAAATAGAAGTTTGGTGAACAGTGCGGAAATTTACAGAAAATACTGCAAATGGTGATAATCAGAGATTTTTTAAAAATCCAGAAAATATTGGAGTCACTCAGCAAGTCCATAGAAAGGGAAAGAGCTATTATTCTGGAGACATTTTCTGTGTTTATTTCAGATCTACGTGTTGCCTGAGTTCAATCAAATTGTGAACTGTTATGACAAAAAGCTGTGGCCGCTAAATGTTTCTGCAAGAGAATTTGAGTTTACTCCATGCAGTGAAGTGAGATTCACTGGTAGTGTGTTGTGCTGGAGGCTGACCCCTCCTCCTGGCTCCTCCCCTATCTGTACATATATAACCCTGGTTTCCTGCCTAAACCCAGAACTCCTCTGAAGACTACTGTAAGACCCTACCCATAGTTATAAGCTAATAAAAGTGTAGGTTTCCCTCCTGTCGTGAGAGCTTTTATTCACGCTACAGTTTTATGAGCTCATTCCCTAAACGATGAAAGCGCTACTCAAGCCAGGTTCGCTGCTGATAGACCCTCTGTCCCCCGACGTGGCTGAGGAGTTCACAGACTGGGTAGACTGCTTCCAGGCCTACCTGAATGTGATCAGAGACGTCCACCACACAGATAAACTCAGGAGGGGCTCACTCATTTTGAGGGTAAGAACGAAAGGGTATGCGGTCATCAGGGATTGATGATGTTGCCATCGAGGCATTGAAGGCTCGATACCCGAAGTTGCAAAACGAGGTCCTAGCGAGGCACTGACTTGCTCTACGTTGCCAATGACCAGGAGAGACCATCAATGACAACCTGCTGGATCTGTGGACGCTTGCTTAGAAGTGCAGGTACGAAGTGGCTACGGGCCATGCTCGTAAGGAAGAACAGATCCAGGACACTCTAGTTGCGGGGGTCCACTCAAGGTACATGAGGCAGTGACTGCTCGAGTCAGGAAAGAAGGACCTGGCTAGCCATTTTGAACTGGCCAAATCGATGGAACAGGCCAAGCTCAAGAACGATGACCTTGAAGCCAGCGAGCTTGCTCACCCAGGTGACCCCTTCCATGGACCACCTGCTCCCATTACCTCAGCCCTAATGGCTGCCACTTCCCATGCTAGGGAACACTTTTTCTGCGGCAAGAACAAGCACCCTCAATATCAATGTTCAGCTAAAGACTCAGTGTGTTGCAGATGTGGCAAGGAAGGGCATTGGGCAAGGATTTTCCGCTCTGCACCCTGCACCACTCCCAGATCTGATTTCAGCCCCAAGCCATCTTGTCCAGACTCAAAGTCAAACATAGCGCCATCATCATCAGAGGAGAAAGGAGGGCGGCCATCTTGCCGCGCCATGAGGTCTGCGCCATCTACCCATGCAGGACAACCCAGGACGGTGGGGCCCACTCGAGTGAGGAGTATGGAGACCTAGCCTTTGTGGTTCTGGACCTCACCAGCTCAGCAACTCCATAGTGACTGAAGGTAAACAGACACTCCACTCAATGCCTTATCGACACGGGCTCTACTGAAAGCTTCATAGACTCACAGACTGCACAAGAATACAACCTAAAGATGGATCCTTCCAATTATCTAGTATTCCTTGCATCTCATTCACAATTTATGCGTGTTCAACAACATTGTAGAGTACATCTGTCATTTGAAGGGGGGGAATTCTTTAAATTTCGCTTGTATGTACTTGATAAATTGTGTGCTCTGGTGTGGTTGGGTCTGGACTTCCTGTGTTACCTTAAAAGCGTGACCTTGGAGTATTCTGGTCCCCTCCCCCTGTAACATATCGGAATGGAGGGCGCCTAAAATCAGAACCCACGTGCAGCCTCTCCACACTGAATATCGACCCCCCCCCCCATCCTCTCTTCCCGAATCTGTCCTCAGACTGCAAACCTATTGCTACCAAGAGCAGGAGGAACAGCACAGCCGACCAAGATTTTATGACATCTGAGACACGACATCTGCTCAACGAAGGTATCATCGAACCTAGCACCAGCCCATGGAAAGCACAATTGATAGGGGTAAAAGGGGAAAATAATTTACTATAGCCAAACTATTAATCGGTACACACTCCTGGATGCTTACCCCCTGCCTCGAATTGCAGACATGGTGAATGATATTGTGCAGTATCAGGTCTATTCAACCATCGACCTGAAAGGTGCTTATCACCAGCTGCCAATCCATTCTGAGGACTATCCATATACGGGATTTGAGGCTAATAGTCATCTCTATCAATTCCAGAGGGTCCCTTTCGGTATCACTAATGGGGTTTCTATCTTCCAGACAGAATGGTGGATGAGTATGGGTTGAAGGCTACCTTCCCCTACCTCGATAACGTCACCATCTGTGGTCACACCTTGGAAGACCATGACGCCAACCTCCAAAGTTTTCTTCAGCAAAAGCCCTGAAACTCATGTATAACTCTGGCAAGTGAGTAGTCAGGACTAACGTCTGGCTATCCTCGGCTACATGGTGAAGAATGACATCATTGGCTCCGATCCCGATAGGATGCGCCCCCTGTTAGACCTCCCCATTCCCAAGACCACAAAGGCTTTGAGGAGATGCCTGGAGTTTTTCTCGTATTATGCCCAGTAGATCCCACAATATGCTGATAAGGTTTGTCCTCTCTTAAAAACTACTAAATTCCTCCTCTCAGCTGAAGCCCAAAAGGCTTTTAACTACCTCTAGAACCACATTGCGAAAGCTGCCATGCACACAGTGGACGAGAATGTACCTTTCCAAGTGGAAAGCGATGCTTCAGACATAGCCCTGGCTGCTACCCCTCAACCAGGCAGCCAGGCAGGTTGCATTTTTTTCCCCAGACATTGCAAGGCCATGAGCTCCAGAACTGATCTGTGGAAAAGGAAGCTCAAGCCATTGTAGAGGCACTGGAGACACTACCTGGCTGGTAGGAAATTTATTCTCGGTCGCATTTATGTTTAATAACGTCAATAGGGGCAAAATCAACAATGACAAGACTGGTAGGTGGAGAATCGAGCTCTCCACCTTACAATTATGACATTGCCTATCGACCAGGAGCCATTAATGACTCTCCAGATGCCTTATCCAGAGGAAGCTGTGCCTCTGTACACACAGGCCAACCGCGACTCTACATAATGAGCTCTGCCTTCCAAGGGTCACCCACATAGCTCATTTTGTTAAGGTGCACAATCTGCCCTACTCCATGGAAGATGTCAGAGAAATGACCTGGTCTTGCCAGGTCTGCGCAGACCGCCCAGCAAAGGCACACCTGATTAAGTCATCCATGCCCTTTGAACGGCTCAGTGTTTATTTTTAGGGAGTTCTACCCTCCACGAACGGGAACATCTTCTTCCTCTCTATCGTTGATGAGTATTCCCGCTTTCCATTCGCCATTCCATGTCCAGACACGTCTACTTCATCAGTCATAAAGGCCTTAGATTTCATTTTCGCCCTGTTCGGGTATCCCAGCTATATTCAAAGTGACTGAGGCTCATCCTTTATGAGTGATGAGCTACATCAGTACCTGCTGGCATCCAGTAGGACTATTAGCTACAACCCCCATGGGAACGGGCAGGTTGAAAAGGACAACACCACGGTCTGGAAGGTTGTCAAACTGGCCCTGAAGTCAAAAAGGCTTCCAGTCTCACGCTGGCAGGAAGTCCTCCCTATGGCGCTCCATTCCATCCAGTCGCTATTATGTACCGTGACCAATGCTACTCCTCACGAGCTCCTATTCAATTTTTAAAGAGGTCGGCATCGGGAACTACATTCCCGGTCTGGGTCATTACTCCTGGTCCAGTGGAGAATCAAGACAGACTCCCTGGTGGAAAGGGTGAAACTGCTCCACACCAATCCCACGTACGCCTATTTGGAGTACCTAGATGGCAAGGAGGACACAGTCTCTATCAGGGACCTGTCACCCACCAGTATTCTGGTGGGTCCATGGGTCGCTGCGACCCATGGAGCTCTATCCCACCACCCCCAGTCAGGGTCTCCGGATCCAGTTC
This sequence comes from Narcine bancroftii, assembly GCF_036971445.1. Taxonomy (NCBI): domain Eukaryota; kingdom Metazoa; phylum Chordata; class Chondrichthyes; order Torpediniformes; family Narcinidae; genus Narcine; species Narcine bancroftii. The sequence goes on along the minus strand of NC_091470.1, from coordinate 118,099,152 downwards.
AGGAGGGAAGTGCACCCCCCTCCACCTTAGAGCCAGAGACCAAGCCCACCTCTCCTCCCTCACAAGGGGACCAGGAGACCTAAGGCCCACCGGTGCTAAAATGCTCCATCAGGATCTTCAGACCCTCGAACCACTTAAATCTGTAAATTTGTAAATAACTAAATTTTTCAACCTTTCTTCTGAATCCATGTTCTGTCTTAATTCACAAACCTTAAATTCTACAGGAAGGGGTGAATTCAGTGAACAGGGCTTCACTGGTGGTTTGTTGCGCTGATGGCTGGATCTGCCTCCCAGCTCTGCCCCCATGTGCTCACTTATAACCCTCGTTTCCTGCCTAAACCCAGACCCCTTCTGAAGGCTACTGTGAGACCCGACCCTCAGTTATGAGCTAATAAAAGCATTTGTTCTCCTTATTGTCGTCAGAGCTTTCATCCACGCTCCACTCCACTTGCTTTCAAAGCAAAAAACGACCGTTGATTAGCAATAAATTAGAATCAAAAACAGGGAGACTGATTGCAAAATTTTCTCTTAGTTACAGTGTGATAAACCTTAAAACTGAAAGAACAATGAATAAAAGGATTTAGCATTGAAAATATGTGAGTATGTACTATCTTTCAAATGCAGTATGGTAAATCATGGCACAGCTGTGCCACTGAATGGAAAGTTTTTTTTAATCTTCATTGAGATGTAATTAAAACAGATTGTGATTGGTTGCAAATGTAACAGTGAGTGAGTGTGAGATTATGATATTTAGAACATAAGAAGATAAGAAATAGGAGCAGGAGTCGACCATCCGGCCCATTGAGCCTGCTCCCCCATTCAAAAGATCATGGCTGATCTGATCATTAACTCAACTCCACCGACCTGCCTTTTCCCCATATCCCTTCATTCCTTTTTGATGTAAATATGTTTAATGAAGTAGCCTCAACTACTTCCCTGGGCAGAGAATTCCATAGATTCATGACTCTCTGGGAAAAACAGTTTTTTCTCATCTCCATCTTAAATCTACTCCCCTGAATCTTGAGGTTGTGTCCCCTAGTTCTGGTCTTATCTACCAGTAAGAACAGTTTTCCTGCCTCTATCTTATCTACCCCTTTCATAATTTTATGTTTCTGTAAGATCTCTACTCATTCTTCATTAAACATATTTAAAATTCGGTTAGATAAATTTTATATGATAGAGGAATTAGGGGATATGGGGAGAAGGCAGGTAGGTGGAGTTAGGTCATAAATTAGATTAGCCATGATTGTATTGAATGGCGGAGCAAGCTCGATGGGCCATTTTTGGCCTACTCCCGTTCCTACTTCCTATGTTCCTATGTAATTCGAGTGAGTATAATGCCAGATGATTTAGTCTCTCCTTGTAGGTCAACCCCATTGTTTCCGGGATCAACCTGGTGAACCCCCTCTGGACTGCCTCCAAGGCCAGATAATCCTTCCTCAAGTATGGAGACCAGAACTGCACACAGTACTCTAGGTGCGGCCTCACCAGTACCTTGTACAGTTGCAGCATGACATCCCTGCTCTTGAATTCAATTCCTCTAGCGATGGCAAACATTCCATTTCCTTTCTTAATAACCTGTTGTACCTGCAAATATTTTGCGATTCTTGCCCAAACCCTTCCAAGTCCTTCTGCAATACAGCATGATGCAGTCTTTCATCATTTAAATAATAATCTGCTCTTCTATTTTTCCTACCAAAGTGGATGATCTCACATTTACTAATGTTGTAGTCCGTCTGCCAGACCTTTTCCCACTTACCTAACTTAATTAGATCCTTCTGCGGCTTCTCCACATCCTCTGTACAGTTTGCTTTTCCACTCAATTTAGTATTATCCACAAACTTGGCCACACTACACACTGTCCCTGCTTCCAAATCCTCAATGTAAATGGTGAACAGCACCAACCCCTGAGGCACCCCACTTACCACTTGTGGTGCACTGTTGGACAGAATCAGACACACACAGGTAAAGACTATACAACAGGCTTTAATCCACAAAGACTTCCACAGAACTCTGTGTGAGGCCTCGGGAGGCCGGAGCAGGTTTATATCCCACAGGGTGATTGACACCCAACTGAGTGAGGCTTGATCCATTCAGGCTGACTGATTGGCAGCCGGCCAGGTGTTGTCCTGTCCCCTTACACTTCTCCAGGTATAGTGGTTTCCCCCTGCAGTAGGCCGGTTGTGTACCACCACACCACTATCTGCCAATCAGAAAATACCCATTTATCCTGACTCACTGGCTTCTGTCAGTTAACCAATCTTCAATCCATGCCAATATTCTTCCCCCGACTTCATTCATCTATATCTTATTGATAAGTCTCTTGTGCAGCACCTTATCAAACGCCTTCTGGAAATCCAAATATACAACATCAACCTGTTCCCCTCTATCTATGCCACCCATTATATCCTCAAAGATCTCCAGCAAGTTTGTCAAACAAGACCTGCCCTTTCTGAATCCACGCTGCACTTGCCTGATGGAACCCCTTCGTTCGAAATGTCTCACTGACAGCTTCAAGCATTTTCCCGACTACAGACGATAAATGAATTGGCTGATAGCTACCTGTCTTCTGCCTACATCCCTTTTTAAAAAGTGGCGTGACATTTTCTGTCTTCCAGTCTGCCGGGACCTGCCCAGAATCCAGAGAGTTTTTGTAAATGACCTCCAATGCATCGACTATAACTCCCGCCATTTCTATCACTACCTGGGATGCATCCCATCTGGACCAGGGGATTTGTCCACTCAGTCCCATTAGTTTGCTCATAAGAAATAGGAGCAGGAGTCAGCCATTTGGCCCGTCGAGCCTGCTCCGCCATTCAATGAGATCATGGCAAATCTTGTCAATGACTCAACTCCACTGACCTGCCTTTTCCCCATATCCCTCACCTCCCTTCACATCCACTCTTTGGCATGCAGGACATGTCTTCCACTGTGAAGACTAACAAAAAAAAATCTGTTCAATGCCCCATTACTCAATATCAATCTCCTTTTCTCCTCTTCCAAGGGACCTATGTTGACTCTAGCCACCTTCTTCCATTTTATAGTAAATATTTTGCTCTCTGTTTTTATATTTTGTACTGATCCTTCTTCCCTTTCCTTATTTCCCATTTTATTGATGGCATATAGGACCCACTGACATGTAAGATCTTCGCCCCACCCCCAACCATTTTTAGTGTGAAATTTCAGGAAACTTTTGTTTTAGTGTATTTTTCTTCACTCTCCTCGATGGAAACCCTTCAGCCTTGCATGGCTGAGATGCTGAAGCCCCCTCACACACGAGCAACAGCACCAACACATTCTCCTTCCCACAACACGGCGAGGCTCAAGCTGCCTCCCTCCCCACTGCACCAACGTTGATTGATTGATAGGTATGCTGGGACCAGCAGGCTCATAAGAGCGGGAGGGAGAGAAGCCAGGGCCACGGGCAGGCCCAGGCCCACTGTTACAGGGAGCAGACAATATTACTTGCTTTGTGGGGAGCACTGGGCCAAATGCTGAGCCTTTGTTCAACGAGCATGGCTCATCGAACAGATTGAATGAGGCACGGGGGGGGGGGGCGGGCGGGCAACCGCGAGCGAGTAGTCTGTTGAGCCCCCCCATGCCTCATTCATATTTGCTCAGGGGCCATGTCCATCAAACAATGCCTGATCATTGAGGCCCAGCGCTTGCCTTCTTAAAGCACCATGGGAGAGCACGAGGGTGAAGGAGGGAGCGAGCAGGCAGGAAGGAGGGAGAAAGTGAGTGCACAGGAGGGAGGGAGAGAGCGAGCGAGACTTGTCACCGAGGGAAGTGAGCAGCAGCAGCGGCGACTCCGGAAAGTGGTCCGCGAAGGTGTGGGCCCGCTACCTGGACAGCCTCAGCACCTCCACGGGATTTTTGAAGCTGGGTGAGTAGTTTGAGCACTTTCCTCCTGTCATCATCTTGTGGATGAATGCCTCCACTACATTTGTATTTCGGTGCCTAAAATGGCGGCACCAAAATGTCACCTTCGTGTATAGGATGCGGGGTGTTTTTTGAGGCAATTTTTTGGGAAAAACAAGGGGTCCTAAATGCCATTAAATACAGTCTTCTTTTCTTTTTTTTTGAACTTAAACCGAGGCCATCCCAAATATCTCAGTTTCCCTACAATTGCAAATTAAACAGGACTTGGGACAGCCAGCTCCATGACCTTAAGGCTGTGTCAAAATCATAATACTCGCCAGCTTTGCTAAAGGACTGGTTTTCACCTCAAAAATCTGTCATTTGTCAGTACACTAAATGCTCTGCCGTGAAATGGCTGCACTTCTGGATTTCAGAAGTGGAAGCCCAAAACAATGTCATGCATTCATCACTCCTGACCGCAAGAAAAGCTCCTATTACTTCCTCACTATTTTACAAACGTTCATGTCAACACTGATGAAGTCAACAGTTCACTTGCCCAATTCTTGAAGAACTTTGTGACTTCATTCAGATTTCCTTTGCCCTTCCAAAGTCACTCTCACTAGTTCCCTATTATCATTGTCTCAGCTCGGACAACCTCTGCCACTTATCAACATACTTCCACTCCTTCAGACCCACTGGAAGCCCAGGGTTGTTTCCCTTCTTCCCCGAAACACAAGGCAGGGTGCGGAGTGCTTTAGGCAAATGGATTACCACTTCCCGAGCTATGAGCTATCTTCCTCAAGCCAGGCATTCAAATCACAGACCTGCTTTTTCTGTCTTCACCATCCTCTTTCCCTCAAGCATTTAGATTATCTTCCAGTTCCCTCTGCTGCGGATTGTTCCAATTTATTTGCGTTGTTAATGCTGGCCCCAATTTTAAGACCTTGAATATCAATACAGTCTCTCGAAATCATTTCACCATCATTTAGCTATTGCCTGCATAGACGTACTTGAAGGGCTGTGTTAATTAATCCCCATTCCCCAAACTCATTAATAGTTATCCAAAGCAGGCGCTGTTAGTTGGCTGAAAAAGTTTCCAGGCCTCTCAGACAGTCATTGTAAGGAAACTGGGATATATTAGGGTGGGAGATGGCCGACTTAAATATACTTAGTGATGTATTGTGGTTTAATGTCAATTGTTTCTTTGCCTGAGGGAGCTGAGAGTTAAGTCCAGAATATGGTTGTACCTCTTTAATTCAGTGATATTCGGCCATTGCCGGACCACGGAAAGTGCCAGAAATTGATCCCTAAGGGAACCCCCTATGTAAACATATAAAAGGTCAAACCAAGCTTAAAACAGGAAATAATACTGTGGGGCAGCACAGGTAGAGTAGTGGTTAGTGCAACGTCTTTACAGCAATCAGGGAGTTAGTACAAACTCCTTACAGACACCGTGGGACTCAAACCCCAGTCCTGATTGCTGGCACTGTAAAGGTTGAATCTGCCGCCGTCAGTACAAACTCCCTACAAACAGCACGGGGCTTGAACCCTGGTCCCGATCACTGGGCGCTGTAAAGGTTGAATCTTCCGCCATCAGTACAAATTCCCTACAGACAGTGTGGGACTCGAACCCCGGTCCCGATTGTGGCAGATTCAACCTTTACAGTGCCAGTGATCGGGACTGGGGTTCGAGCCCCGCACTGTCTGTAAGGAGTTTGTACTGACTGTGGCAGATTCAAACATCCTGGTCCATGGGAGTTTCCAGACCACAAAGCACCAGATAAAAAAGGTACAACCTTTATTTAGAGGTAATGTGAGGTATCTTACACAATCTCACAAAACTCCCTTAAAGGCTGTCCAGGGGGAATATGATGTGTGGTTGAATAAGTTTACGCTTGGCCTCTCCCTGACAATGAATAAGGCCGAAGACAGACATGGTTGGAAGATTTGAAATGGTTGGCTAAAGGAAGCTCATATTTAGACACCTTACATAGCCTTCCCCAATGGGTGCGAGGACATGCTCTCCATCTGACATTTGGCACCATTGGGCACTCTTCCAACCACCAACAGACACTACCCCCCCTCCCCCCGTCATCTTGGGGGTCCCTGAACCTGCTGCCCGTGGCCCTGGCTTCTCTCCCTCCCGCTCTTATGAGCCTGCTGGTCCCAGCATACCTATCAATCAATCAACGTTGGTGCAGTGGGGAGGGAGGCAGCTTGAGCCTCGCCGTGTTGTGGGAAGGAGAATGTGTTGGTGCTGTTGCTCGTGTGTGAGGGGGCTTCAGCATCTCAGCCATGCAAGGCTGAAGGGTTTCCATCGAGCGTAGCTGTATGGCAATGCGGTCACCCAGTCTGCATCTGGTCTCATCGATGGAGAGGACGTCACACTGGGTATCCCAAATGCAGGAGATCAGGTTGGACAATCTGCAGGTACAGTTCTGCCTCACCTGGAAGGTCCGTTTGTGGCTCTGGATGGAGGTGAGGGAAGAGATGTAGGGACAAGCTTTACACGGGAAATGCCTAAAAGGTTGGAAGGGTGGGTGGAGAGAGAAGAACAGACCAGGGAGTTTCAGAGAGAAATCCCTGCGAGAAACAGATAGGGTGGAGAGGGGAAGAATTTTACCTTCATCTTTTCATCCATAAAGGGTTCTGACTCAAATGGTGAATTGGCTATTTATACCCACAGATCTACTGAGTGACTCCAGCAATTCTCTGTCAGCTCACCTTACTCAACTTGCCTTGTATAGAATACATCTTCATAAACTTATGTCTCATCTCTCAATCTACACCTGAGGCCTTTGTTTAAACCCAATGGGTTTATGTCCTCAGCAGCAGGTTTCTCTATAAACTGCCATAGAGGTATCAGAGATACATTGACCAATTGATTTACTTCTTCTGCTAAAAGCATTGGATTAGCAGCTCTATGTTCAAGGCTCAGGATCTCCCCAGTTGAAGTTCCTAGTGATATGATGTCCCCACTTTTTATCCTCAGGGGTTAAATGTGAAGCTTGCTTCTCTTGCCAAAAGAAATGGCCAGGTATGGTGTGGAGGGGGAAAGGAGGCAGTGGACAGAAGAAAGGTGGTGGGGGCTTGGGGTCATGGTGCTGTACACCTGGAACCAAAGAGATTGGGTTGGTCTGATTTTATAGGATTCACCTAGAACCATTCAGGAATAACCGGGTGGAGTTGGACAGCCAGGGTAGCCTTTGGGCAAGGAAATTGGGAATGGTACAGTGTTGTTTTATTACAGAGATCCCTGGGATGGCAGAACCAATGGATAAAGAGTAACTTGACAGGTCAGAGTTACTGGAAATTGAAAAGAATGAGAGGGGATCTCATAGAGACATAAACTTCTGACAGGACTGGACATGTTAGATGCAAGAAGAATGTTCCTGATGTTGGGGATGTCCAGAACGAGGGGAAGGCATTTAGGATTGAGATGAGAAGATTCTTCACTCAGAGAATTGTAGACTTGAACAACTCCCTACCACAGTTGTTGAGGCCAGTTCATTAGATGTCTTCGAAGGGGAGATTGATGTGGCCCTTATAGTAAAGGGAAGGAGAAGGAGAAGGAGAAAGTTTGATGCACCATCAATTACCACAAGAGACTGAGGTTGTGAAACTGATCGGCTGTTATTGACTATCGACTTGAGGACCAACCAACCTCATCGACTGATCATGGCAGGAAGAGTGGGGAATCAGTCTCTGGAGGTGTATCCAGCCGGCAGTAGCTAACCACAGTATAACCATGGTTTACCTCATTCACCCCTCCTTTTTAAGAAGAGTCCTGCAGGGTGAGAGAGAAGAAAAAAGGAAAATGAAGCAGATATATGCACATATAACATATTTGTCAGGTCATGTCTGTTAGGGGTCTCCTCTGCCACAGCAAACAACATGGTAATGACCATGATGCCCGGGCACTTTGTGTGGTTGGTCTGTCATCACCAGTTACAGTTCGCCGAGGAGAAGGGACAAGTGAAGGGATGCAGGAGCATGGTGCTGGTGCATCTTGGGTGACAACAATTGCTGGGGGTGGAGTGTGGTTGGCAACAGGTTCAGGGACCCCCAAGATGATGGGGGGGGGGGGTAGTGTCTGTTGGTGGTTGGAAGAGTGCCCAATGGTGCCAAATGTCAGATGGAGAGCATGTCCTCGCACCCATTGGGGAAGGCTATGTAGGTGTACTGGTGGTTTGTGTGGAGGAGGCGGACCCTCTCAACCAGTGGGTCAGTCTTTGATTGCCTGGCATGCTTCTTAAGTAGGACCAGTCCTGCGGAAGGTCAGCCAGGTGAACAGCATAGTCACACACTTAGATTTTCTAGGGAAGGAGAATATGTGTTCATGATGTGTATTGTTAGTGGCCATCCATATGAGTGAGTGCAGTGCACCAGGGAGGACCTCTTGCCAATGGAAGATGGTGAGGCCCCGTGTCCTCAGGGCCAGGGGATGGTTTTCCAGACCGCAGCATTATCCTTTTCCATCTGCCCATTCCCTCTGGTAGTGTAGCTGGTGGTCCTGCTCGTGGCGCTGCCCCTGGCCAGCAGATACTGCTGCAGTTCATCACCCATGAATGAGGTCCCCAGGTCGCTCTGGATGAAGAAGGGGTACCCAAAGAGTGTGAAGATATTGCGGAGGGCCTTGCTGACTGTAGCCGTGGTCATGTCCAGGCAGGGGATGGTGAAAGAGAAGTGAGAATACTCACTGACAACGGTGTCAAAGTAAACATTCCAATTCACAGAAGGGAAAGGCCCCTTGGAGTTGATGGTCAGGTGCTCGAAGGGGTGAGTAGCTTTGATCAGCTGCGCCTTGTCTGGACAGTAGGGAAAGGCCCCTTGGAGTTGATGGTCAGGTGCTCGAAGGGGTGAGTAGCTTTGATCAGGTGCGCCTTGTCTGGACAGTAGAAGTGCGGTTTGCACTCAGTGCAGACCTGGCAGTTTTTGATCATTGTTCTGACTTACTCAACGGAGTATAGTAGGTTCCATGCTTTAATGAGTAGAAGAACATAGTCACGCTGGAGTGCCAAAGGTTGTTGTGGAGGGTCTGCAATCTGTCCATTTAGATACCGGCACAAGTTCAGTGGGAGAGGGTGCCCAGGGGCTCATTAAGCTTACCAGGCCTGAACAGAATATCATAGTTATAGATGGACAGTTCAATTCCCCTCCTGAGGATTTTATCATTCCTGATTTTTCCACACTTCTTGTTGTTGAATATGAAGGCGTTGGCCCATCATGAGGGTGAAGCATTTGCCAGCGAGGTAGTGTTTCCAGTGTCGTACCACTTCCACAATGGCCTGGGTCTCCTTTTCGACTGAGGAGTGCCAGATTTCAGGGCATGAGAAGGCGACGATAGATCTTCCTGCCACGGGGAAAGGCATGCACACATCTATTTCATGCATCACTGGCCTGTCAATGTCATCCTTGATATGGCTGAAGGCTGCACAGGCCTTTGCCGTCAGGGGAAAAGAAATAGCTTTGACCAGTGGGTGAGCCATTGAGCATAGTACGAGAAGAAACCCAGGCTTCTCTTCAGGTCTCCGAGGGTGTGGCAGAGGGGCAGCTTCAGTAGAGGGTGCATACAGTCAGGGTTGGGGCCAATATTTTTGACCATGCAGCCGAGAATGGCTAGTCAGTTCCTTGTTTAGGAACTTGGTGGCTGGGAGGAATTTTCAAAGATTGGCATCATGTTCCTGCAAGTCGTGGCAGCCAATGGTCACATTGTTAAGGTATGGAAAAGTGGCCTGCAGCTTAGAAAACTGAGACCCCGTTGGTGACGCCAAAGGGGACTTGGAGGTAAAGACAGCTATCCGCCTTGAATGTAGTGTACTGGTGGATCAGGAGCTGGTGATAGACCGACTTCAGGTCATTCGTGGAGAATACACAATATTGTGCAATCTTATTAACCATATTGGATATGCGGGGGAGAGGGTACACATTGAGCCGTGTGTACCAGTTGATGATCTGGCTATAGTCCATGATCATCCTTTTCTTCACTCTGTTCTTTACTACAACCACTTGGGCCCTTCAAAGACTATTACTGGCCTCAATGATGCCCTCGCCCAATAAACGCTGCACCTCTGATTTGATTAATGCTCTGTCACCAGCTTGCAGTCAAGGGTGAGGTTCACGTACAGCAGTGGGGGAGGTGACCCTGAAGGTCGAGAGTCCAAGAAGTGGCCGCATAGTTGTCCGAGTTTTGGAGGGCCTCCTCCAGTGCCTCTGTTAATTCAACCACCCCTTTGCAGGTCGAGTACCTTCTACTCCAGGAGTCACTGTCTTGTATATCCGGACCGGAAGCCGGCCACATAGGCGTTCTGGATGAGTTCCTCTGCATTCTGGGTGGTGATCACAGCTTTACAGTTAGACGCTATGCAGAGCCAGGAGGGTCATTAGGTACTTGGCACTCGACTCACTGGGTCGCTGCTTCCTGGTGGGCAGGAAGTGCCGTGCATAGACCTTGTTCACCCTTCTGTGATACTGGACTTTCAGTGTACCCATGGCCTCCATTTATGATTTGGTGTCATTGATCATTGGGAAGGCGAAGGGTCCGACTCGTGAGAAGAGGAGTTTTAGTCTGTCCTTGCCTGTATTAACAACATTCGTGGTTGCCATCAGGAAGTCTTCAAAGCAACGTTGCCAGAGTTTGAACATGTTCGGGATGTCAGAGGATTGAGGGTTTTTGTTGAGTCTCTCTGGTCTCAGGTATTGCTCCATTTTCTTTGAAAAATTATAGTCAATAAAATTGACGCTCATCAATTACCACAAAACAAATGAGGTTGTGAAACTGATAGGCTGTCCTTGTGCCGCTGAGTGCTCATCTTTACACTCCTGTACCTTTTCCCCAATGGTAACAGAGTGAAGAGGGCATGACCTGGGTGGTGGGACTCCATGAGGATTGAGGCTGCTTTCTTAAGACACCGCCTCATGTAGATGTCCTCTAAGGACTGAAATCTGGTGCCTGTGATGTCACAGACCGAGTTAACAACCCTCTGGAGTTTATTCCTGTCCTGAGAGTTGGCGCCTCTGAACCAGATGGTAATACAACCAGCCAGAATGCTCTCCATGGTACACCTATAGAAGTTTACAAAAACCTTTGGTGACTTACCGAACCTCCTTAGACACCTCGCAAAGTACAGCCGCTGGCGAGTCTTCTTTGTGATTTCATCAACGTTGAGGCTCCAGGACAGATCCTCAGAGATGTTGACTCCCAGGAATTTGAAGTTCTTGACCCTCCCCACTACTGAGCCATTGATGAGGATTCAATCATCTTCTCCTGACTTCCTCCTGAAGTCCACAATCACCTCCTTGGTTTTGTAAGATTTCCAGTTAATTTTAATTGCCTACCTGCTCAGTTTCCTTGGGCCTCCTTCTGTGGCTTGAACTAAATTCACTCCAATGACTGAATTGAAGATGATGGAATATTCCTGTTTGTAACTGGCCATGTGTTAGGACAAAGGGTTTAGCAGCTAATTGCATTGCCATATCATTTGTTTAGTGGATGGTTTGGGGATTTGTGGAGATCGTATGGCAGCTGGGATTGCTTTCGAAATTTAAATTAAATTCTTTGGAAACAATGCTGTGTCTGGGATTTGCTCTCATTCTTTAGTCAATCAAATCGCATTTGATTAAACAAAGTTATCTCAGCATAAAGGCTGAATTAATGAATCTTTAAAGCTGATTTGAATGAGATTAATGCAGACAGTCAGACCATGAAGTTCATTGCATCTTAATTCTTTAACTTCAAAGCATTTTAAAGAAGCTTTTCAACTCTTGACAGCTGGCATAAGCTCTTTGGAATATTCAAGGATAGAATAGAGCTGAATTGAACTGCAACTCTTTGGTTAAACACTCAAAAACATGTCAACTGTTTTGGATATAAGCCATATTTTCAGAATATTATCTCAGACCAGAATATCACTCAATTTCTTGAAATATTTTCACCTAAAAATTGTCAACAGTTCATCTTGTAGTAGTGTGTCAATGACTGTGGGTGTGTGATGTGGGAAATTCAGAAACCTTTGAGACAACAGTACAGAGTCAACCCAGGGCCCATCAGCAGGCAGGGGGAGATAAGGTTGGATGCGGATGTACACTCATTAATCTGGCTCCTCAGCGTTCTGTAACTATACCCGTGGCTCTTCCCTCTTGACCAACACCATAATCCTTCCTTAGAAAGTCTGGGTCACAGAACAGGAGGACCTTCAAGTTTATTGTAAATAAAAGCCTATCATCTGTAACTCCAGTTTTTGCGGTTATTGATAGTGCATCAATTTTATTCATAAAATTTTTTTCCAACGATGGAACAACTCTTGAAGCCTGATAAGCTGGAGCTCGATCCACAATCGCCAGAAGCCTCAGACTCCTTTGAACTCTGGCTTCACTGCTTTGAGGTCTTGCTGCAAAATTCCTCCAGAATCATGGCCATGGAGGCAAACAAGCTGCACCTGCACTTCTCCCGGGTTGGACATTGAGTGTTCCCAGTGAATAGGGACACCTCAATGTACAGGGAGGCAATGGACATACTCAAGGACCAGTACAGGGAGAAAGTCATCAAAGTATACGCCAGGCACATGCTGGCCACCCGCTGACAGAGACTGGGTGAATCGAATGAGTTTCTCTGGGCCCTGCGAAGACTTGCATGATCCAAGATCTCTATGTTACAGGCCACAGATCGGACTACGTGTGCCAGAGGCCACTCGAGCAGAATAAGTTGGACTTCAAAGGGGGCGACCAATCCTCATGAAATCGCTGGAGATCGCCCTCCGTAACATGGAGGAGAAAAGGTACGGGGTCCAGATGGGAGCCGCCATCTTGGGACGTGGATTTACAGACCAGCAGTCCGCTACCATGTTCGACAAGCAAGCCCACCACAGCTGCAGTCTCCCAGGAGCACTCTAAGTGCTACTTTGGTGGCCAACCAAAATACCCCTGAAAATGCTGCCCAGCAAAAAATGCAACATGCTCAAAGTGCAGAAAGAAGGGACACTAAACAAAGGGTATGTCAATCGCATTCACCTTCCAGTCCCAGCACCACTGTGTGCGCAGCATCGAGGCCACCAACATCTTCCTGAGACAACCACAGCATGACATGAAGGCCACCATCTGGGACACTGTCAACTTCCAGGGATAACAACGCCGCCACATGGGCACCACCATTATGCTCCCAGACTACGAGTTAGCATGGACCAGACCATGAACCGACATTGGCCTCCATAGTACTGGATCAAAACAGCCCCCATCAACTCTCTCTGTCTATGATGGGCACCTCGATCAATGATCAGGTGACAAGATGCCTTTTCGATTGCAGGAGCACTGAGAGTTTTATCCACCCTGATAAGTGCAGCGTTACTCCCTTAAAGCAAGGCCAGTAAACTATAAACTCCTCTGGCCTCAAAATCTCACTCAGCCGAGATCCACAGCTACACCACTATGACGCTGACAGTGTGGGGCACGACTTACAAGGAATTTAAACTGTGCGCGCCAGTGCTGCTGGGGTTGGATCTTCAGTGCGACCTCAAGAGTGTGACAATGCAATTTGATGGTCTTCTCCCCCCCCCCACACTCATGGTTGACAACCCACAGTTCATCAGCCTTTTCCCCGCCCCCCCCCACCACTGCCCCCTTCCCCTGCCAGCCCACTGCCAATCATGCAACACACAATCTCAAGCAACCAGAATATTCACTTATTGGGCATCTACCAATCCCCATAGGTGCCAGATATCAGGGATTTTACTGTAGCCAGGTTCAGGTGCTGTATTAAAATGGTCTGTTGGCAAACTAAGTTCACGTCAATGTCAACCTTTTCTACATGAAATTTCTTCCGCAGATCCCTCTTTCCTACTTTCTCTCATTTATCTATCCCTATCTTATTTTCTACATTCTTCAGGTTTATTTGTGCTACATCTTGGAAAGGGAATTGATAATCTACAGAGTATGGGCAGATCTTCATCCCAACTATCTTCTCCTGCCTCATTCGGGTCATTGTTCCTTACCCTTTCCTTTTTACCCCTGTTGTTATCATCGTGCCATTAATAATGACTTGGCAGCACATTTTTACAACATCAATAGCGTAAGTCCAATTATTACAACAATAATACTACCCTTCTCTCCTCGCCTCGATCTGCATTAATCCTACACTAGGTGTTCTCTCCCATATCCTACCAACAGCCTCCAGTTTCCATCGCAAACCATCTCCTGAAGCCGTCCACAGTAGCCAATTAATCTAACAGCCACACGCCTTTGGGATGTAGGAGGAATCTGGGGCACCTTGTCGAAAGCGACATGGACACAAAAAGTACTCCACACCACTTCGCACTTGAGTTAAACTCCCATCTTTTCTGCATTTCATTCCCTGTGTCCATTATTTCTTCCAACAAATCTGTCACCTTTATTACAGGCATTAGTCATCACCAGCTATCCTTTCAGAGGCCAGCTTCAATTATTTATATGAATGATGACTAAGGAGTAGACAAGGGACACCAAAACCTATTGCATCAAGAATCACTTGAGTTTAGAGGTGATATTGAATAGTTAAGATTCAAGAGGAGATGGACATTGATTTACTCCAAGGTATTTCAGTCAGTCTAGGGAGGCAGGGAGAGGAAATTCACTCATTCACTCATTCATTCATGGAGCTCCTCTTAAACAGCTGGGGAAAGTTCAGTAACCGAAGATTCCTGTTGGTTTCCTGTGAGCATGATGCTGAAACAAGCCATGAAAGACCTCAACAATGAAGACGCTGATTACATCCGGTACTGCACGGATGGCAGTCCCTTCAATCTGAGGCACCTGCAAGCTCACACCAAGACACAAGAGCAACTTGTCCATGAACTACTCTTTGCAGACGATGCCACTTTAGTTGCCCATTCAGAGCCAGCTCTTCAGTGCTTGACGTCCTGTTTTGCGGAAACTGCTAAAATGTTTGGCCTGGAAGTCAGCCTGAAGAAACTGAGGTCCTCCATCAGCCAGGTCCCCACCATGACTGCCAGCCCCCCCACATCTCCATCAGGCACACAAAACTCAAAATGGTCAACCAGTTTACCTATTTCGGCTGCACCATTTCATCAGATGCAAGGATCGACAACGAGATAGACAACAGACTTGCCAAGGCAAATAGCGCCTTTGGAAGACTACACAAAAGAGTCTGGAAAAACAACCAACTGAAAAACCTCACAAAGATTAGCGTATACAGAGCTGTTGTCATACCCACACTCCTGTTCGGCTCCGAATCATGGGTCCTCTACCGGCATCACCTACGGCTCCTAGAACGCTTCCACCAGAGTTGTCTCCGCTCCATCCTCAACATTCATTGGAGCGACTTCATCCCTAGCATTGAAGTACTCGAGATGGCAGAGGCCGACAGCATCGAATCCATGCTGCTGAAGATCCAACTGCGCTGGGCAGGTCACGTCTCCAGAATGGAGGTCCATCGCCTTCCCAAGATCGTGTTATATGGCGAGCTCTCCACTGGCCACCATGATAGAGGTGCACCAAAGAAGAGGTACAAGGACTGCCTAAAGAAATCTCTTGGTGCCTGCCACATTGACTACCGCCAGTGGGCTGATTTCGCCTCAAACCGTGCATCTTGGCGCCTCACAGTTTGGCGGGCAGCAACCTCCTTTGAAGAAGACCGCAGAGCCCACCTCACTGACAAAAGGCAAAGGAGGAAAAACCCAACACCCAACCCCAACCAACCAAGTTTCCCCTGCAACCGCTGCAACCGTGTCTGCCTATCCCGCATTGGACTTGTCAGCCACAAACAAGCCTGCAGCTGACGTGGACATTACCCCCTCCATAAATCTTCGTCCGCGAAGCCAAGCCAAAGGAAAAAGAAGAAGCTTCCAATAATAAACCCTTGGACCATTAGAATCAGAATCAGAATTTATTGTGACGAACAAGCCCCAAAGTTCAGTGTTTTGCAGCATCCTCATAGAGCGAACAGACGTATTATGAACCATCTTACGACATTAATGTAAAAACAAATAGTGCACGAAAAGTAAGAGTGTCTTTGGTTCATTGATGATTCAGGAATCTGATGGCAGTGGGGAAGAAGCTGTCCTTGTGCCGCTGAATGCTCGTCTTTAGGCTCCTGTACCTTTTCCCCAATGGTAACAGAGTGAAGAGTGGCCTGGGTGGTCGGAGTCATTGAGGATAGAAGCTGCTTTTTTAAGACACCGCCTCATTGTAAATGTCCTCGATGGAGTGAAATCTGGTGCCTGTGATGTTGCACGTTGAGTTAACAACCCTCTGGAGTTTATTCTTGTCCTGAGAGTTGGCGCCTCCGTACCAGCTAGTGATGCAACCAGGCCACACAGCCGTGGGTGTATAATGAGTAGAGAAGTGGGCTAAGCACATATCCTTAGATATTGGTAGCCAGATATCACCATAGCAAAAGCTGGTTTCAACATCTAAAGAATGCTTATTTTATCAGTCGATGGGGGTAATATGTATCAGAATGTGGATTTTTCTTCAGTATGGACCTATGTAGCTGACTCAAGTACAAAATAAACAGTTCACAATAATTCAGTTCAATCTTTTCCTCGCACTGCAAATTTTCTGATTGCAGTAAACCAGCCAGTGAAGTAGTTTCAAGATTTCCCAGCATGTTACTTGTTTAGTTTATCAGTGATTAAGTAAATGAAATTCAAGTTTCTTTTATTGTCATGTAATAAAACAGATGTGAAATTACACAAAATTGCATTTATTCTGCTATAAGGCAGATGAAGATTTACCATCAGCAGAAATTGCCCGGTGCCCCTTACAGTATGAGAGAAAGAGAGTCCCCTTCAGAGTCACTGAGTGTCTGTGGGTAGTGGCGACTGTGCCCCCCCCCACCCCAGAAAGCACCACTGCTCCCCCTGACATACAAAGAACACACACCTCTTTCTTCTCCGCTCCATCTACCCTCCCTTGTCCTCCTGTTTGCTCTCAACCTATTCAAAGGGCAAAGCAAAATACAATATGGCATTTACCACGGCCCACTCTCCTGCGAGGTTGGCCACCCCTGCTATTTTCCGTAGATATGCTCCTGCTTTCGACCGTAAAAATTCAATCTCTCTCTCCCTCACTCTCTCTCTCTCTCCCTCACTCACTCTCTTTCCCTCACTCTCTCTTTGTTGTGTATGCACTCACACAATTAAGACTTGGAGACATGATGCTTTCTCATCCTTTACTTTTATTAGACTAACATGGCTGCTGACACGCTGGGTTATAGATATGGAAGGGTGACATCTTGATGTGGGCATCATGATGTCCAGCAGAGGGCGGGCTTGTACCCAACACTCTTTACCCCCCCCCCCAATTAGAATAATCTCATGAGTAATTATAATTATAAAAGGGAAAGTATTTAATAATAATCTGGGCACATAGTCCTTAAAGCATTCAGGTGGTCTTCTTTCTCTTTTGGACCGCTGTGCTGGTCTTTGCTCAGGACCCGTAGATATTTGGGTGGGCGGTGGAGTCGGTGGTGACTTCCCATCTTCTCTGCCCTCCTGGCTGCGTGTCTCAGTTACTGGACTCCTCATTGGACTGCTCGGCTCCATGATCGTCTCTGCCTCCCCCCCCACCCCACCCCACAACTCAGCCTGAGAGGTGTGATGGTCGGGGAAGGCCACGGCAGGTCTGGTTCCACCTCCTCCAGTTCATGAGTCAGTTCATGGACCTTAGAGTCAGTCAAAGATCATAAATGGTCAATGTGTCACTTTCACAATCTGTCCTACCACCCATGGGTCTTTATATTATCTATAATCTTGTACCAGAACTCTCTCACCCACTTCCAATGTTCTAGGTGAGGTTTGTGGTGATGTTTTTTGGAATCGGAGACCCAGATCTGGATGAACTGTGGGCAGCCTGGTCCGCAGATTGCAGCCAAACATTAGTTCGCTGGGGTGCATTTTGTGGTAGAATGTGGCGTGTTTCAGTATCCCAATAGGAAATCTGTGATTTTGTGTGTCCAGGAGGCTTTTAGAAGATCCGTGGTTTTCATTGCTTTTTTGAATGGTTGCGCAAAATGTTCTTCCTCCCCATTAGTACTTGGGTGGTAGAGCACGGACAAAATATAAATAAATTTTTAAAAATGTTCTGATGTAAATTGAGGCCCATTGTCCGTAAGTAATTAAGTGGCAAAGATAGCTCATAGACTGTGAATTGTGGGATCTGCTCTGGTATTTTTCAGCTAGCAATTTAGAGTGTGCGTCCACAGGTATTAGGGAAGTCTCACCAATGAATGGTCCAGCACACTCTACATGAATCCGATGCCAGGGTTTGGATAGCCATTTCCAAGGGTTAGCTTCAGCTTGTGGCATTTTTGGCTGAATTGACTGACATACTTTGCATTCTCTTACTGTTGTTTCAATGTCTCTGTCAACTGAGGGCCACCAGATGTGCATCCAGGCCAGTGCCTTCATTCGGACCATTCCTGGATGGTTGTGGTGTAGATATGATAACATGGTAATTTGCCATTTAGTTGGAATAATTGTATGGGTACCCCATAGTAAACATTCTTCTTCGACTGATAGTTTCACGGCGGCATGTGTGGTAAGGTTTTAGATCCTCTGGAATGACTTCAGATTCGGGCCACCCATTAAGGGTGAAGTATAGGATCTTGCTTAATGTTGCCTCTTTTTGGGTTTCCTTTCTGATCATCTGGGCTGTAACGGGCAGCTGTTGAAGTTGTTCTTGGTTGATGGCCTGCTGCCTCTGCTCTCCATTTAATAATTTCTTCTCGTTGTTCTGTTTTGAGTAGCAGCATGCATGATAAGACATCTGCATGGCTGGTGAGTGTTCCTGGTTTATGTTTTATATCATAGTTATACGCCGCTAGTAGCATGCTCATTCCTCCAAGTTCACTGGTATCAGGCAAGTCTTATACTGTGCATAGAATTTAACATTTGTAAAGTTCACCAGGCTTTGGTGCTTGAAATGTAAATGGTTAATGCTCAGGAAGGTTCTCATCAGTTTTCAGAGAGAGATTGGTTGATCGATGGACACACACCACTGATTCCTTGTAACCAGCCACTTCAGTGTCTTGCTGAAGAAACTTGCCCCCTCAGGGTTCTCCAGATGATAATCTCTTTCTTTCAGGTCACCACAGAGTTCCTTTTTGTTTCCCTTATTTCAAGTGAAACATTAGACAGCCAGTCCACAAGGGCTTTGAACAGGCTGAACTAAGCACTCACAACCTGCCTTCCAAATGGGGTTGCCAGCTTGTCCTGTTCTAGTCCCAGTTGCTGCTGCTGACTGTAAAAATGCAGAACGGAATTCTCTCTCTCAGAGAAAAGCCTGTTTTACTCTCTCTGTTTGCAAAACCACATGACCCTGTTACAACAGCTAGTTCCATTCCAGACAGCCTGCGGCTCCGATTAGTCCTTTAAACTATTGCCTTTTTGTAAACAACAATCCATTAGTGAAGTTTTTTGGGCACTCTCTAAAGCTTTTGCAAAGGCTCTTGGCACTGGCCTGCCTAACATGAGCAGAGCTCCAGTATTTTAAATAAGATCTGTTTTACAGTGTTTGTACGTGATCCCAATTTACATCCATAAAAACATACCTATAATCTGTCATATACCCATTGTTGCTTGAAAAATCACAGATGCTGGAGAAATTCCGTAAGACATGCATGTATAGGTGAACAGTCCCAGATGGGTATTGATTGTCACATATTCTCTTAATTTTTCGTCCAATTCTATCTGTTGACATGCTTGTGACAAATGTAGTTTTTACCCACTGTTTAGTGCTTGAAACATTTCTTCTGCCTTGGGTATCGGGATTTTGAATGATGGATTAATGGTGACTTTGTAATCGCCACAAATGGGAATCTCACCGTTTGCTTTTCGTATGGGTGCAATGGGTGCTGCCCATTTGCTGTATTGTATTGGTTCTAATATGCCTTCATGTTTTACTCTGTTTAATTCAGCCTCAATTTTCCTTTTCATAGCAAATGGGACTGTTGTGGCTTTGAAGAATTTTGGTTCTGTATTATCTTTTAATTGCAGTTTGGTTTGAACTCCTCCGATTTTCCCCAATTCTTGTTGGAAAACTACTGCGTAGTTGTTGAGGATTTGGTTGAGATCTGTCTGGGAGGTGTCCATATGGTTTACATTTAATAATGAACTGATTTCCAGCCAGTCTAGGGGAATGTGTTGTAGCTAGTTTCTTCCAAAAAGTGCTGGTCCCTGGGTATCTACGATGTGGAGAGAGTGTTTTTGGTTGCTGTTGTTTTTATTGTACTTGGACAATACATTTTCCAAACACTTTGATTCTGCCTCCTGGAACAGATCTTAGAGTTATTTCAATTGTTTTTACTGGTAGGCATGGTAGCAAACGTTCCTTTACGTGTAACGGCATTAGGGACATCTCTGCCCCTGTGTCTAACTCTATCTTCAGTGGGTGTCCATTAATATTTAACGCTTTTAAGATTGCTATGTTTCCTCCATTTATTCCTCTGATGTGTAATATCTCAGGAGCTGAAATGTCAGGAGCTTGAAGGTCAGTCGATAGGCTGTTATCATCATCGTTGCCAGGTTGCCCCCCTCTCTCTCTCTCTGCAATTGTTTTGATTTTAGCTGCCTGTTTATTTCCAGGCCACCTATGCTTTAGAAGTGGACATTAAACTTTGATATGTTCTTCTGTTTTGCAATGGGTGCATTTAGAATTTTTGAAGAAACAATTTTCTGGTCGTTGGTTGTATTTCCCACAACAACATTGTTGGCGGGTAGACCTCCTGACCAGTAGGTTTGGTTGACCCACATCCAAGGGTAAACAAGAAAATCTGCATATGCTGGCGTCTACAAGTGTTCTGGAGAATCTCAGCAGACCACGCAACATCCATAGGAAGTAAAAGGCAGTCAATGTTTCATTCCTGAGCCCTTCACCTGGAATGTGGATGCCCAGTCAGATGCCGGAATCAAAAAGTGGGGTAAGGGGAATGGAAGGGGTATTTGGAGAAGCACAGGTAGGTAAGAGGTAATAGGCAGATGCAGGTGGGAGGGTAGAAGAAAACGAAGCTGAGGTGAATGGAGGAGAGGGCAGATGGCTGAAAAGGATGGCTCTCTGATAGGATAAGGAAGGGAAGGGGTGGGAGCTGGAGGAAAAGAGATTGTGAGCAAGAATTGCTTGAGCAAAGGAACGTTAATTAGCATGATAGATGGATCTAATTATCAAGGAATTATTTTATAACCATGATGGGAGTAAGTGCTGGGTAAAGAACATATGAAACTGGCTTTGAGCTGATTGATCCTAATGATGTACTGTTATTGGTAACTGTACTTTTCACCGTATTATTTTGGAATTAATGGTGGCGCAGTTGGGGTAGTGGTTAGTGCAATGCTGTTACAGTGTCAGAGATTGGGACTGTGCAGCATTTGGGAAAATTGAGCCAGGGCAAGGTTTACTCTGTTAATGACAGAGCTCTAAAGCATGCTGTGGAGCAGAGGAACCCATGGATTCTGGGTCTTCACTCTTTAAAGACGGCAGACCAGTTAGACGAAGTAGTCAAGAGATTACTTGTGACGCTGCATTCATTGGTCGGGGCTTTGAATACAAGTGCTGAAAATGTCGGTGAGAGCACTCTTGGGACATTGTCTGCGGATTTGGTCACTAAGCTAGAGGAAGGATATTATAAAGTTAGAGAAAGTACAGAAGAGGTCGTTGCCAGGGTAGAGGGAAGTTGAGTTATTGTGAGAGAATGAAAAAACAACCTGTCCTGTTTTTTCTCAGATCGTAAGAGATTGAGAGGGGATCATGAGGGCATAGATAGGGTGAATAGTGACAGTCTGCTTCCTAGAGGAGGAAAATCCAAGACAAGAAGGCATAACTAGGATTTAGAAGGTGCGTGAGGAGACCCAGAGGGTGGTGGGCATAAGGAACAAGCTGCAGATACAGTGGTGGAGGCAGGTACATTGACTTCCTTTAAGAGGCACTTGGTATGGGAGGGGGTTATAAGGGCCTGGCACCGTGTGGGCAAGTGGGACTAAAGCAGGAGGACAAGTCCGTGGGGCTGTTTCTGTGCTGTAGGACTCCGTGTGAAGAAGCTGCCCTGGTCTGGATTTGACCTCAGCCATACACTGGGAAATGAAAGCTTATGCATGATATCAGTTGGAGTCAGTTCCAGGTGTGTGTGGGAGCGAAGCAAAGTGAAGTCAGTTAGAAAATATTTGAAAAGAGAAGGGCAGAACTGCTGACTGAAACTGGAGGAAATTTCCCCCAATAAAGATTGCAGAGAAAAACAGTGACTGATATTATACAGTAGATATAAGCCCCTTTTCCATTGGCATCCCAGTTAATTGACCATGCAGTTCCCGGGAGAGGAAGCCATTTGTTCTGTTTCCACGGGGCCACCTTTAACCGGGACACTGACTGCTTTTTCACTGAACGTAACTCATTCCGAGGGATTGGAGAGTTTACCTTCCAATGGAATAGATGAACGTTGTCCTTTTTCCACTAGTTTAATCAGCACGCTGACATCAACTGACGCCGGGGATACGAGTAGGGGTAGAGACCATCAATCTCCGGCGTGATTTGATGTCATTTGATGCCGTCATGCTGATTGTTTTCCTTTTCCACTGGACCCTTAATTGATTAACTCCTGTGACAAGGTGCCAGTGGAAAAGGGCCTACAGATATGTAGTAGTAGTTACACTCGGCACGCAGTGAGCGACAGAACCAGGCAGACTTGAAAGTGAGTTGAACCAACTGACTTTAATAGAACTCTCGCACATGCATTTAAATCCCTCGGAACCCAAAGACGCTTATGACCCCCGGGACCTTTATGATGTCAGCCGTTATACTGTGGGATTTCCCCTCACCCAGACCCCTCACAGTCAAATCTGCCACGGACTTGCACGTGACGATGCCTGTTGCCTGGGTGAGCTGCCACATGACCTCCCCAACCAGAACCAGCGTTAGGAGGTGTGGAGTCCATGGCCAACACCTCTTTAGTCCGTTTGGATGGGTGACCTTGTCGGCGTTGGGGTGGCACAGTCACAGGGTGTTCCAGGTTGAGCTGAGCCTGCTTGAGGTGGTCAATTGTGAAGGTCACCTCATGGCTGCTCACATTGAGGATGCACGTGGTTCTGTTCTGATGCACCACCTTGTACGGGCTCGCGTACGGCCGCTGGAGTGGAGTCTGGTGCATGCCCCTGTGGATGAGGACGCAGGCGCAGTCCCGGAGGTCCCTGGGGACAAAAGACTATGAATTTAAATTTCAGACTATGCTACGAGGTTGGGACAGGAACTAGAGTTCCTACCTTCTCTTAGAGACTTGTGAGCACTGCCACAAGGGTCTCCTCTGTGCCACGGGCCACTGACACAAACTTGCCTGGAACCATCAGTGGGGCACTGTATACCAACTCTGCCGAAG
Source organism: Narcine bancroftii (assembly GCF_036971445.1). Classification (NCBI taxonomy): domain Eukaryota; kingdom Metazoa; phylum Chordata; class Chondrichthyes; order Torpediniformes; family Narcinidae; genus Narcine; species Narcine bancroftii. Next base: position 118,075,940 of record NC_091470.1, on the reverse strand, counting down.
ACATGACTTAGTCTTCTTTGGGAGCCATGCGGATGCCAAGAAGCACCCATGGGAGCTTGTCCACCCAATTTGGGCCTTGGAGGCACACTATCAGGTGCCGGTGGAAACACTCTACCAGGCTGTTGGACTGCAGATGGTAGGCTGTGGTGTGGTTAAGCTGGGTCCCAGGTAGCTCTGTCAGTGCCAACCATCAGCTGGACGTGAACTTCGACCCCCCCCCCCACCCCCACAGTCAGAGGTGAAGTTGGCAGGCAGGTTGAAATGTGCCACCCAGCTTGCACTGAGGGCTCTGGCACAGGTCTCTGTGGACATGTCGGTGAGCAGTACAGCTTCTGGCCACCTAGTGAACCTGTTGACCATGGTCAACGGGTATCTTTCCCTTTGGGAGACCGACAGAAGACCGATGATGTCCACATGGACATGTTCAAACCTCCTGTGCATCAGCTGGAAGGGTTGAAGGGTGGCCTTCACGTGTCTTTGGACTTTAGGCAGTGTATGCATGTCCTGGCCCAGTGTCCAATCTGCTTGCATAAGCCATGCCAAGCAAATGTATCCTCCAACAGTTGGATGATTGCCCGAATGGACGTGTAGGCCAAACCATATAGTGCATCGAAAACGTGATGCCTCCAAGAAGCTGGAATGATTGGCTAAGGTTGGCCAGCAGACAAGTCATAGAGGACCTTGCTGCCTGCTGGGCCAATGGAGACATCCTCAAGCTGCAGGCCTGAGACTGCGGTGTAGCAGGTCGTTGGTGTTTGGTCGCCTAGGTGACCACGTGCTCATGGCAGGGGAGGCCAAAAGTATGGATCAGGAGAGCCTTGATTGTTTCATTCTTGCCCACAGCTGGTGGCTGGTGTATGAAGTCAATGATGCGGCCTGCTGTTTCCTGGTCGAGTGAACCAACTACATAATAGTACTTGGTGGTGTCTGAGATGATTTGCCATGAGTCGGTTTGCCTATTGGGTGGGCGAGCACCACAATATATATAGTAAAACCCCTGGTACCTGGGGATTGGTTAAAAAAGTGAGTTTTCTTGTAACTTGAGACCCACTCTTCCAATATGGAACTAATACTACAATTTTCAATTAAGTAAAGTTCACTTTAATTCCCATTACTTACAAAATTTAAATTTAAATTCAAACCCTGGACACTGGTGCAGTGTTGTAACAGTGTTGCGCTAACCGCCACGGTAATCGTGTCACCCTTGTAATATTCCCCTCCCCTGAGTTTATAGACAAAGCCTTACTAATGCACTTAATAATATACAGATAAAGATAAAGACTCTTACTTGGCAGGGTTAAGGAGACACTTTAAAAGAGTCACCCCCAACAGTGAGCGCCATCGACGAGCTCTTCATCCAGGGCAATGCCATTTTATTCAAACACAACTTTATTCAAACAGCCTCTATGAGCAAAGCATGATCAAGGCCCTCTGCTGGCTGAATATTTGCTCCCATGTTCACCAAACGTTTATGTGTTACTTCACAGAACATTCACTTTTACGATTTTAAACTTTTATTTCAATTTTTATTATTTTTTAAATTATTTATTTTCTTCATTTGTTTGAATTCCGGATACAGACGTATGTTACACCTGTAAAATTAGCATCAGATGTTTCCAAGCTCATGATCAACTTATCTGTTCTCTGTCTGGGAATACCTTAGACAAGGTTACCCAGGAAAAAAAGGCATTGGAAAGCATCAAGCAACAATGTTATGTGTATAATGCATGGTTCGCACTGAGATATTGCAAAGTTAGGCTCACAAAGTTAGGCTGAAATGGCCTGTTACCGTGCTGAATGAAAAAGAAATCTCACTGATGCACTTATTTTCATTTGTGTTTTGCAGTATTGGATTAACGAGTACACATCCACACTTGGAATCGGAGTCTTCCATTCTGGTATTGAGGTATATGGAAGAGGTAAGCGCTGAGACATTGCCCTGTCTACCACATGGCTCCACCTCCTTTATTCACAGCTCAACCCTTCGACGGAAATACCAGAAGATTATCCTCATCAGAATTAATATTTCAATTCAGTTTTTTTTTCTCTATTTTTTGAACATTATTGACTCAAAAATTTAAAAGGTCATTATTACACTGTGTGGTGCACTGTAACAGAATCAGACACACACAAGGTAAAGATTGTACAACAGGCTTCCACAGAGCCAGGCTAGCTGTAGCTGCAGTAATTCTTTTTGAGGTTGGCGCAGGCTTATATCCCGGAGGGTGATTGACACCAGACCGGGTGGGGCTTGGTCCATTCAGGTCGACTGATTGACAGCCGGCCAGGTGTAGTCCTGTCCCCTTTACTCTCCTGCAGGTACAGAGGTTGCCCCCTGCAGTAGGCCGGTGATGTACCACCACACACTGCTTTTTGGAAAATATATTGGATATTGTCGTAAAATTGATGGAGTCCATGGGAACATTGGCATTGTTGACAGAATTAAGAAATTATGGAATGCATTCATCTCATGACGTTAAAGATGTGCACACATATCCCTTTCAAAGCTTGGCGCCTCTCTCAACTCTTCCTAACACCTTTAACTACAACTAACATCAGGCTGCTTTCAGCTTGCTCTTGATAAAGGGTCCCAACCTGAAATGTTTCTGCCCACCGTTGCTGCTTGACCCGTTGAGTTTGCTCAAGCATCTGGTGGACTTTGTGTTTCCTTTTAAAAGCTGCTCTTTATTTTCCCATTTCGCGTGTTGAAGATCACAGCCCAGCCTGTCCGGTCATGAACCATGGCACTGAAACATCTCAGTCCTTCCATTGCACGTCCCCTGCTGAGTTGTTATGCTATCTTTCCATTGTTTTATTGAGACATGACAGGAAGATTTGGAAACCACCTAAAACACAAAACTTCCCCCAAATTGTGCGTTGAGTGCATGTCTGAGGAGGGATTTCACTCCTTTTTTTTTGAAGACTTTATTTAAAATTTTATAACATGAATACAATAGAGAATTACATTTAAAGAAAAATTTAAAAAAATTAAAATGGTATGATTACAATATTACATCAGAAAACTACACAAAATAACCCCCCCCATTAATTGTAACACAATATTAGTAATCTAACTTAAAATTAGTCCAGCCCTCCCCCCCCCAAATAAAGAGTGAAGAGTTAATAAAATTAACAATATTATATATGGAAAAAAATACCCACTTACAGAAAAAGAGATAAAACTTGACCTAAAAAAATTCTAACAACAAAAAAAATTTTATCAATACTAAAATATCACGCTTAAACATATATTTAAATCAAACTTAAATGCATATAATTAGCAAACAGAGTCCACTTTAACTTATAAAAAGACATCTTATCCTGAATTGAAAAAGATATCCTTTCCATAGTCAAACAAAATTTCATCTCCAAATACCACTTATCTAAAGGTAATATATTTTTATCTTTCCAAGTAAGTGCTGTACATTTCTTAGCCACGACTAAAGCTAAATAGATAAAGGAAATCTAACAATCCTCTAAACCTAAATCAATTAATGATTGCATGTTCCCTAATAAAAATATATCGGGATCTAATACAAGATGGATATTATATAAACTGTTAAAAATAGATTGAATACCTTTCCAAAACTGTTGCAATCGATCACAAAGCCAAACAGTATGCAAAAAAGTATTGGCCGTCTGATCACATCGAAAACAAGAATCCAACTTACTAAGACCAAATTTTTTTAATTTCTCCAGCGTTAAATATAGCTGATGAATAAAATTATAATTAATCATCGCTAGTCTAGTGTTAATTAATTTCCGAATACTATTCTGACAAATTTCCATCCAAGCTTCTTCAGCTATTTTATGTCCTAAATCTTTTTCCCATTTCAACTTATCTTTATCCCAGTCAATTTCTTGTAAAATACAATACAAATCAGATATATATCCCTTTTTTGGTATTGGAAGTACATATTCTTCAAAACTAGATTCAGGTAATAAAATCATATGTTGACCACATAACTCTTTTACAAAAGATCTTAATTGATAATATACAAATATAGAATTTCCACTAATACCATATTTCCTTTGTAATTCGTCAAAGGAACAAAAACAACCCTCAGAAAAACAATCAGATAAATTTTTTATTCCCTTCTTTTCCCATTGTTTCAAAGTGGCATTGGAGACCGTAAAAGGAATAAGTTGATTATTATATAATGGCAATCTTCCAAAATATATATTTTTAAGTCCCAATTTTTTAAGTTTACTTGTCCATAAATTCAATAAATGTTTCAATATTGGCACATCGTAAGTTCGTAGTAAATTTTTATTCCATCGAAACAAAAACTCATGAGGAAATCTTTCTAAAATAACCGCCATTTCTATCTTTACCAAACTAGGTGGGTCGTCCATATTCATTAATGCACTAAGAAATTTAAATTGAGCTGCTTCGTAATAATGCTGAAAATTCGGTAATCTTAAACCTCCAAATTGAAAATCCCACATCAATTTTCTCATTGCTACTCTTGGAAATTTTCCCTTAAGAATTCTCTAATCGCTTTATATAAGTCCTTAAAAAAACTTTTTAAAAAAAAAATAAGGAATTGATTCAAAGAGATATTGTATTCTAGGAAAAATATTCATTTTTATGGTATTAATCCTCCCTAGTAAACCCAAAGGTAGATCCCTCCACCTAATCAAATCTAATTTAATCCTTTTTATTAAAGGAAGATAATTAATTGAGTATAATTCTTGAAATTTCATATTAACATTAATTCCTAAATATTTAATTTGTGTAGTCCACTTCAAATTTGTAATATTTTTATACACTGAATAATCATCTTTACAAATTGGCAAAATTTCACTTTTAGCCCAATTTATTTTATAACCAGATCATTGGCCATAAATTTCTAAACATTCTTAAATTGCAGGTAAAGAAGTATCCGGATCCACCAAATGTAATAAAACATCATCAGCAAATAAATTAATCTTGTATTCCTCATTCAGAACTCCTATACCTTTAACATTTTCATTTTGACGTATTAATTGTGCTAAAGGTTCAATAACTATAGTAAATAAAGCAGGTGACATTAGGGTTAGGGTTAGGTATTTGGCCATTAACAGCAATTCTAGCCTTTGGGCTATTATATAAAGCCTTTATCAATCCAATAAATGAAGAACCAAAACTAAATTTCTCAAGTACTTTGAACAGAAACTTCCATTCCACTCTATCAAAAGCCTTTTCTGCATCCAATGAAACCACTATTGGATAATTCAACTGAAATTTAGATTTATTTATCAAGGTTATTAACCCTAAAATATTATCTGACGCATACCTATTTTTTATAAATCCTGTTTGATCACCATGTATAAGGGATTTCACTCCTGTTGACCCTTTGGTGCAGTTATTCTTCTTTTCTCTCTCTGTTCTCTTGGCCAGAGTACGCTTATGGGGGCCATCCCTACTCCTTCAGTGGAATATTCGAGATCACCCCTGGAAACGCTGCTGAGTTGGGAGAAACATTTAAATTCAAGTAAGGACTAATCAAAGTAAGCAATATAAATGCACTCTTGTGCAAACCTGAGGCACAAGCATGTCGTAAATTGCAAATGACAAAAGTAGTGGCGGGAGAGGAACCAGCTCAAAGAATAATCCATCCCGGTGGATTGGTTACAATATTTACTTTGTCAATCCCTCTAGAGCCAGCCGCTACATCTTTCTGTACAGTGAGTGAATGAGCCGGTTCACGCTTGGGTTGTTAAACCATTCAAGTTAATAGCATTTGACAAACCACCCCTTCATTTCACTGCAGCGTATTTCGATTTGCACATGGGCAGCTCCTGGGCGAGGCAGCTGTTATTTTAAACTACGTATAAGAGCAATATTATTTTGAATTTTATGCATTTAGACATGCAGCACAGTATCAGGCAATTTCAGACCATGAGTCCGTGTCGTCCATTTACATCCCATTGACTTACACCCCTGGTATATTTTGAATGGTGGGTGAAAACTGGGGAAAACTCATGCAGACACAGGGAGAATGTACGAATGCATTATTCGAACCCCAGCTCTGATCACTGGTGCTGTGGCTACACCAACTGGGCCGCCCAGTGTGCATTTGGAGCTCTAACATTGGGTGCCTTGTTATTGCTTTGTGGGAAGGGGTTTGGTTACAGTAAATGACTCAGTTTGAAGGTCTCTTCACAGCTTTGGGTTTTAAGGCTTGGACTGGAGGTCTGAACTCATGAACCAGCCCAGCTGCACCTTGCATCCATGGATCGATCAGAACGATCTCAGTCAGTAATGAAAGCAATGCTGACAGTCACCAAGCCACCTAGGGATAGACCCGGCAAACACATGCAAGTCACATGTGGGCAATCAGCTTGCATGAGGCATTAGGTTCCCAGTGTACAGGTGATCCCCTACTTACGATGGTCCAACTTATGATTTTTCGAAGTTCCGATGTTCCAAATCCATACTTTCAATTTTGAATTCTGATCTATTTCCGTGTTTGCCATATGCAGCACGCTACTCTCTCATGATGCTGGGTGATGGCAACATCCCGTGAGAGTAACATATAGCATACTTCATGCCCAGGGTGCTTTCATCTGTGTACATTAATGTGTGGAAAAAAGGTATCTTACATTTAATTATAATATGGGGTAGGTGCGGTATTCTTTTCTGACTTACGATGGTATGTAAGCTGAGAAGCAATTGTATCTGGAAATGAAGTATCTCCATGGAATGTGGAGAAGTGTGTGTTTCTCCACAGCAGGACCAACAACATTCAGAGCCTCTTCGAGGAGATCTGTAGAGGAATGGAGGAGGGGAATGAAGAGGAGAAGATCAAGGGGGTTGCCAAGGCTCCATCCAATGCATCCCCAGCAGTGTACGATGCTCTAAGGATACTTGGTACATCCTGGTTATCCTGAGTTTCTACAGTGTATGCTCCAGCAACACCCACCTTGCTTGTGTGCCCCACAGTGACTTTAATAAAATCAGCCAAAATTTTCTAACAAACCAACTCCCTACTTTCCTCCTGACTCCACCCCAACTGACACCATCACCAATGGGCTTGTTATTCCTCTCCTTCCACAATTAGGAGTAGAAACAGGCATCACAGTTTTAGTTTACGGTGCATGGACCAGTCAGCGTCCTAGAGTCTCATGGCATAGAAACTTCTGCCCCACGTCCACGATGACTACACTTGTCTCATTTGCCTGTGCCTGGCCCATAACTCTCAGACAGTCTACACCTCTGCTGGGTGCCCAGATGGTGGAGCAAAATGTTACTATCGTTTGGTCACAATCAGACAAAACCAGGGCAAGTTGTGCCTCAAGTGGCAAATCCTCCATGAACAGTCCATCTCCTGTTTAGGGTAGTCTAGCTCCATGGTCCAAAGTGTCTGTAAAGCTGTTGATTTTTTCCTCTCAATTTCCACCTGGATTCTTCTGTGGTGTAGAAGGGGAGGTTCTCCATCCGGGTCCGAAAGGGAGTTGCAGCTGAGCCAGTCAGGGTGGGAGGTCGGAGCAGATTGTGTGAATGGGGAGGTGCAGTCCAATACCTTACAGGTTTACTGCTCTGCATGTGGCTCTTTCAGTACACTGGACAGAGAAAAGAGTTGGTCATTGCAAGACTGAACCATAGAACAAAGGCTTTTCGGCCAATCCAGTCTGTGCCAAACTATTATTCTGCCTGCTCCCAATGACCTGCACCCACAAAACCATCGAATACTACTGCACAGAAACAGGGCCTCCAGGTTTTTTTTTAAATTTATTTTTATTTTTCACACTATGAACCATATTAACCAAAATACACACATACATTTCCCTCTTGAATATACATAGTTTCATTTTCTCCCCTTTCCCCCCTTCCCTTCCATCCCTCCTTCCCACCCCCTCCCTATCCACTAAACGTTCAACATATACGATACATTAAACCCATTAAACAATGTCATCACACAATAAACATAAACAAGAAAATTGTGTCATCTACTTTCACACACTGGGTCAGTTCATTTCGTCTTCTTCTCATTCTGTCATTTTAGGCGGTGGAGGTGTGCGGTAGGCCCTCTCTGTTGTGTCCCATGTACGATTCCCAAATTTGTTCGAATACTGTGACGTTATTTCTTAAATTATATGTTATTTTTTCCAATGGAATACATTTATTCATTTCTATGTACTATTGCTGTACTCTCAGGCTCTCTTCTGATTTCTAGGTTGACATTATACATTTTTTTGCTACAGCTAAGGCTATCATAATAAATATTTTTTTGTGCTTCATCCAAATTGAAGGGCCTCCAGGTCTTGAGATCAGATTTCAGATTTATTGTCAGGGAACATACATGACATCACATACAAGCAGAATTACTACTAATTGGTAGTGTAAAAAATAAACTATACATGGCGTGAACATGTAAACAAATAAAAGAACTGTAAACAGATAATGAATGTAAACAAACTGACTGTGCAATACTGAGAGAACAAAAAGAAAATCAATAAAGCGCATAAGTAAGAGTCCTTAAATGAGTCCCTGATTGAGTTTCTTGTTGAGGAGTCTGATGGTGGAGGGGTAGCCGCTGTTCGAGGTAACAGCTGTTCCTGAACCTGGTGGTGCGAGTCTTGTGGCACCGATACTTCTTTCCTGATGGCAGCAGTGAGAATGGACTGTGTGCTGGGTGGTGTGGATTGTTGATGATTGCTGCTGCCCTCTGACGGCAGCATTCCCTGTAGATGTTCTCAATAGTGCAGAGGATTTTGTTTGTGATGTCCTGGGATGTGTTCACTACCGTTTGGAGGGCTTTACCCTTAGGGGTACTGGCGCTTCCATACCAGACCGTGATGCGCCCGATCAGCACCCTTTCCACCACACATCTGTAGAAATTTGCCAGGATTTCTGGTGTCATACCAAACCTCCGCAAACTCCCGAGGAAGTAGAATCGCTGATGTACTATATTCACAATGCCCTTAGCATGTTCTGTCCAGGAAAGATCCTCTGAGATAGTGACTCCGAAAAACTTACATTTGCTCATCCCCTTCACCTCTGATCCCCCAATGATCACTAGATCATACACCTCTGGTTTTCCCTTCCTGAAGTCAACAATCAACTCCTTGGATTTGGTGACACTGATTGTGAGGTTGGTGCACCATTAAGCCAAGTTTTCAATCTCTCTCCTGTATCCTGACTCATCCCCTTCCTTTATACAACCCACTACTCTGGTGCCGTCGGCAAATTTGTAGATAGTGTTATGGTCATACCAAGCCACGCAGTTGTAGGTGTAAAGTGAGTAGAGCAGGGGGCTAAGAATGCCGCCCTGTGGTGCTCCGGTACTGATGGAAATTGTGGAGGAGATGTTCTTACTAATCCTCATTGATTGTGGATGGGAGGAGAGGAAATCCATGATGGTTTTAAAGCTCTGGGGATGACCATCATCGAGGCATGGTGTTTCTTTCCTACCTTCAACAACGATGATTGGTTCTGCACAGAGATCATCTGTATTCACTATCAAACACATGTATTTGTTATATAGTCAGGATAATGTGAACTATTTTGTAACCACGTAAGAATACACCCTTCTCACTGTAGTACCCATAGTGCACCACTGTGGGGTGTATGTATATGTATATGTGAGAGTGTGAAAAGTTTTCTGAGATGGTGAAAGGCATCAGTAAGTAAAGTCTCTTCTTTTATTTGAATCTTGCAACTCTAAATTATTTAAGAAGCCTCCCAATTAACACAGAGACATAACATGGTGGCAGCAGTATAAGATAGCAGGAATAAAGCTGTACAATTGATTGTAAGTCACTGAAATATGAAGGGGAAGAAGAGAAAAATCATTACTGAAAGAAAATGTCTGGGGCAACGCAGTTCATTCAGTGACGGACAGGGAGGCTGAAGACATCGTGGAATCATTTAAAAAGTTTCACCAGAAGTGCAATTTACCATTCAAAAGCTATTTTAAAAGTGCAAAAACAGAGGAGAAGGTCAGTTATTTACTTCTCTGGACAGGGGAGCGAGGCCTGGACTTATTTAATAGCTGGGAGCTTACAGAGGGGGAGAAAAATGATCCAGAGCAGATATTTCCAAATTTGCATCTCACCTTCAACCCAGGTCTAATCATAGAATTAACACCATGAATTTCAAGGCTTAATGCAAGAGACTGATGAAACTGTTGATAACTTCCTCACTAGACTAAAAATTGTTGCTACAAAATGCAGATTGAATAATATAGAGGAACGTTTAGTTGATCAACTAATATGGAGGAGTGCCCATCCTGAAGTGCAAGAGTCTCTTATCGGGAAGGATAGCTTGAAGCTGGCCAAAGATATAGACACAGCCAGAACCTTCGAAGCCACGAGGCCACAAATGAAATCCCTATCTATGAAGACCCACCCACAGCAATGAGAAAGAAGGTTTGATCCTATAAAGAATAATCAGAAAAGTGAAAACCACCCCCCCCCCAAGACCTGCAGGAAGGGCAGCAGACAGCACCCCTTCGTGACCGAAACAAATGCCCCACATACGGTTCTGAATGTACAGCCTGTGGTAAAGCAAACCACTGGGCGAAGCTGTGCAAGTCAGGTGTGAAGAAAACAGTAATACCGGTGAAGAAAAACGACAAGAAGAAGATCCACCACATCAAAGGAAACAACAATGAGGACTCCGACACCCAAATACTGGACATAGAATCCATACACCTTCATGAGATGTCGGGTGAGATGAAAGAAGGAAGCAAGTTGCACACAAGGATCCAAATAGAGAGTACAATCCAGAACAAGCCCATGATATTTAACCTAACGGTGAAGCTGGAGACTGGATCACAAAGCAACGTCTTTACACTCAGACCCTACCGCCAGATGTTCCCAGAGAACATAATAAAAGGGAATCCAAAAGACAGTGCATCGGAAACAGCAAATGTCACATTAACAGCCTATGGTGGAGCCATGATCAAGCAGCCAGGGAGAGCTAAGATCAATGGCCACCATAAGGGAAAAGAACATCCTCTGTACATTCTACGTGGTAGATGCAGATGGACCAGTGGTTCTAGGTCTGGATGACTGCTGAGAGTTGCAATTGATCTCTGTCATCTATGAGATGCAGCTGAAGAAGATTTCCAAAAGGATCAACAGAGACACTCCATTAGAGAATTGATGTCCAGTCACAGACAAGGCTGAGCTCATGAACATGTACCTGGAATACTTTGATGATTCAGTTGGATGCTTTGAAGACTTTGAATATCACATCCCCATAGATCTAAGCTGCAAACCAGTCGTCCAGGCTCCAAGGGAAGGTCCATTGGAGGTGAAGAAGAAGCTGAGGCAAGAAAGGATGCAGGTCATGGCCAAAGTGACCGAGCCGACTGACTGGGTAAATTCCATAGGGTCAATGAAAAGCCAAATACCCGCTTGAGAATAAAAGACTTAAATCAAGAAATAAAGAGAGGTCAATACCCAACACTGACACTAGAAGTCATCACAGTGGAACTAACAGAATCCAAACTCTTCAGCAAGCTAGGTGCTAAGAATGTGAAACTAGATGAGGAATCAACACTACCAACAATGTTCAATACTCCATTTAGTCATTACAAGTCTCTGCGACTACCTTTCGGCCCAACAGAAGATCGATGAGACCTACAGAGGGTGTAAAGGTACCGTTGGCATCACCAACGACATCCAGAGTTTTGGCAGAGATGGAAACGGTAATGATCTTCATCTACACGAGGACAAGAGGAGCTGGAATTAAACTTAATGCAGACAAATGCATTATAAAGGAGAAAGAATGCCAATTCTTTGGAATGGTGTCCACTCCTAATGGGGTAAAGCCAAGCCCCAGAGAAGGTTAAAGCTATTGCCGTGATGGAGCACCCAAAAGACAAAAAGGAACTCAGAATTTTCCTTGGGTTGGTCCAATACACGAGTTCCTTCACATATGTCAGACTACACAGCAAACATTAGAGAATTGCTGAAGGAAAGCGTGGAATTTCACTGGTCACCATCACATCAGAGGAGTTTTGACCAGCTCAAAGAAATAATATGCAGAGAAGTGGAGTTGAGATACTATGATAGAGACAAAGTCCTCACTCTGCAAGGAGATGCACCTAACAGAGGTCTTGGTGCAGTATTGGTATAAAAAGGAAAATCAAAAGCTTTTGCCTCAAAAGCACTAACAACAGCAGAGATCAGATATGGCAATATTGAGAGAAAGCTGTTGGTGGTCATATAGAGATAAAGAAAGTTTCACAAGTTTCTGTAAAGAAGAAAGTTTGTAGTGGAAAATGATATTCACCCACTGGAACACATCCAGAGAAAAAAACCTAAACAAGGCACCAACGAGACTGTAGAGATCACTTCTATGACTACAATGCTACGTTTTTGACTTAAAATACATCCCATGCCTGAGATACCTTGTCATGACATTCCCTGAATTAAAAATATGAAATGGAAGACATGGGGATTAAGATACATCTTCTCATCAGTGTGACCAGTAATAAATTAAACCAGATCCGAGAAGAAACCAGTAAGGACGATATGTTGAAAATGGTTTCTCAACAAGTCATACAAGGATGCCAGAGAGGATAAAGCAGATACAGCCTTCAATTCGTCAATATTGGTCTATCAGAGATGACATATTGTTGGAGAATGGGGTTCTGCTGGCTGGGAAGATTATATCTGAAAAAATGCAGGAAGATATTCTCCAGAAAATACATGGGAATGGAGAAATGCAAACTCAGAGTGAAGTCAGCCATGTACTGGACTGGTATTTACAAAGACATTGAAAATATGGTGGCTACATGTCAAATATGCCAAAAGTACAGAAACACACAACAAAAAGAGGAAATGAATTCCACAAAAGTACCTGCCAGGCCACGGCACACAGTGGGAGCAGACTTGTTCACCGAGAATCAAGAGTGGTATTTAATAGTAGCCTGTTACTACTCTAAGTTACCGTTCATCAAAAGGGTGAAAGACCTGAGAGCATCAACTTATCACCTCAGAAACGAGATCGCAAAGACAGGAGGTCATAGGTGGAGAAGGGAGGGAGGGCACTGCAGCAAGCGGGAGGAGAAGGGATGGCTCAGTAAATAGAGACCTGACAGGGAGGAAGGGAGAGCAGGTTAGCTCATTCCCTAAACAATGGCAGTGCTGTTCAAGCCAGGTAGGCTGCTGATAGACCCTGTATCCCCCGACACAGCAGACGAGTTCACATACTAGTTAGACTGCTTCCAGGCCTACCTGAACATGACCAGAGATGTCTTCCACGCCAATGAACTTAGGAGGTCCGCACCTGTTTCCAGGCTAGGAACATCAGGGACTGCACTACATATGATGCTGCCATCGATGCTTTGAAGCCTTGGTACCTGAAGTCATAAAATTAGGTCTTAGCGAGGCACTGACTCATTCTACATTACCAACAGCCTGGAGAGACCATCGATGACTCCCTGCTGGATCTGTGGATGCTTGCCAAAAAGTGCAGGTACGAAGTGGCTGCGGGCCATGTTCGTGAGGAAGAACAGATCCGGGACACTAGTCGCGGGAGTCCACTCAAGGTACGAGGCAGCGACTGCTCGAGTCGGGAAAGAAGGACATGGCTGGTCATGATGAACTGGCCAAATCATTGGAACAGGCCTAGCTCGAGAATGACAACCTCAAAGCTAATGAGCTCAGTTGCCCAGGTGACCCCTTCCAAAGACCGGCTGCTCCCACTACCCCAGCCCTAACGGCTCCTGCTTCCCATGCTAGGGAGCACTCCCGCGTTGGGGAGTGCTTTTTCTCTGGCAAGAGCCAGCATCCCTGATCTCGTCCGGCTAAAGACTTAGTTTGCTCCAGCTGTGGCATGAAAGGACATTGGGCGAAGGTTTGCCATGTGAGGGGAAGCCCAGGGAAGTCCACGGCCTGCCTCACTCCCAGATCTGATTCTAGCCCTAAGCCATTGACCCCAAATTCACCTGAATCCACTTGCTGCGCTACACTCTGAAGAAGTGTGGTGGTGAGAAAATGGTGCAAAAAGGCTCGGCAGCCATCTTGCCACAACTCAAATTCAAACACAGTGCCATCATCATCAAAGGAGGAAGGAGGGCGGCCATCTTGCTGCGCCATGAGGTCGATGCCATCTTACCCACGCAGGTGAACCCAGGATGGTAGGTGCCACTTTAATGAGGAGTATGGAGACTCTGGGGTCCTAGTCATGATCATTCTAGATCAGGACAGACCTCACCATAGTTACTCCATAGTGAATGTGAAGGTAAATGGACATTCCACTAAATGCCTATTCACACGGGCTCTACTGAAAGCTTCATAGGTTCACAGAATATGCAAAAATACAACCTAAAGGTGTATCCTTCAAATTATCACGTATTCCTTGCATCTCATTCGCACTCTACGTGTGTATGTACTTGATCAATTGTGTTCTCTGGTGCTGTTGGGTCTGGACTTCCTGTGTCACCTTAAATGCATGACCTTGGAGTATTCTGGTCCCCTTCCCCTGTAAAAGTTTGGAACAGAAGGCCCCTAAAATCAGAATCCACATGCAGCCTCTCCACACTGAATATCGACCCGCCCCCCCCCCCCCCCTTCCCGAATCTGTCCCCAGACTGCAAACCTATTGCTACCAAGAGCAGGAGGTACAGTACAGCAGACCAAGACCTTATAATGTCATTAAACCTAGCACTAGCCTGTGGAGAGTGCAAGTGGTAGTGGTAAAAGGGGAAAACAAGTCCAGGCTAGTAATTGACTATAGTCAAACTATTAATCAGTATACATTCCTGAACGCATACCCCCTCCCTTGTATTTTGGACATAGTGAATGATATTGCGCAGTATCAGGACTATTCGACCATCAACCTGAAAGGTGTTTATCACCAGCTGCCAATCCATTCTGAAGACCATCCATACATGGCATTTGAGGCTAACAGTCATCTCTATCAATTCCAGAGGGTCCCTTTCAGGATCACTAACATGGATTTTTTATTCCAGAGGCAGATGGACAGAATGGTGGATGAGTATGGGTTGAAGGCTACCTTCCCCTACCTTGATAATGTCACCATCTGTGGCCACACTTTGGAGGATCATGACACCAACCTCCAGTGTTTTCTCCATGTGGCGAAAGCCCTGAACCTCATATATAACTCTAGCAAGTATGTCTTCAGGACTACACATCTGGCTATCCTTGGCTACAAGGTGGAGAATGGTATCATTGACCCCAACCCTGATAGGATACACCCCCTGTTAGAGCTCCCCCTCCACAGGACCATGAAGGCTTTGAGGAGATACCTGGGGTTTTTTCATATTATGCACAGTGGATCCCTCAATATGCTGATAAGGTTTGCCCTCTCTTAAAAGCCACTAATTTCCCCCTCTCGGCTAAATCCCAAACGGCTTTTAAATACCCCTGAATTGTATTGTGAACGCCGCCATGCATGTGGTGGATGAGAATGTACCTTTCCAAGTGGAAAGAGATGCTTTGTATGTAGCCCTGATCGCCATCCTCAAACAGGCAGGTGGCCAGCTTCATTCTTCTCTCAGACTTTACAAGGCCACGAGCTCTGAAACCCATCTGTGCAAAAGGAGGCTCAGGCCATTGTAGAAGCTGTGAGGTACTGGCTGGTAGGAAATTTACTCTCCTCACTGACCAGTGCTCGGTTGCATTTATGTTTAATAACGTCAAGCGGGGCAAAATCAAAAATGACAAGATTGCTACGTGGAGGATCGAGCTCTTCACCTACAATTATGACATTGCTTATTGACCAGGAGCTCTTAATGACCCTCCAGATGCCTTATCCAGAGGAAACTGTGCCTCTGCATACACAGGGCAACTGCAGTCTCTGCAATAATGAGCTCTGCCATCCAGGGGTTACCCACATGGCTCATTTTGTCAAGTCCCGCAATCTGCCCTTCTCTATGGAAGATGTCAGGAAAATGAACAGGTCTTGCCAGGTCTGCGCGGGGTGCAAGCCGGACTTCTACCACCCCACAAGGTGCACCTGATCAAGCTATCCAGGCCCTTCAAGTGGCTCAGTGTCGATTTTAAGGGACCTCTCCCCTCCACGAACAGGAACACTTTCTTTCTCTCTATCATTGATGAGTCCTCCCACTTCTCATTTGCCATCCCATGTCTAGACACATCCACTTCGTCAGTCATAAAGGCCCTAGATTCCCCCATTTTCACCCTATTTGGGTATCCTGGCTATACATAGTGACCAGGGTGAAGGGCTAAGTCAGTACCAGCGTCCAGCAGAACTACTAGCTACAACCCCCAGGGGAATGGGCAGGTTGAAAAGGAGAATGCCACAGCCTGGAAAGCTGTCAAACTGGTCCTTAAGTCAAGAGGCCTTCCAGACTCACACTGACAGGAAGTCCATTCCATCCAGTTGCTACTATGTACCAAGACCAACGCTACTCCTCATGAGCTCCTATTCAATTTCGAGAGAAAGTCGCCATCGGAAACTACACTCCCAACCTGGCTCACCACTCCTGGTCTAGTCCTTCTCAGGAGGAGAAGCAAGACCCACAACATGGTGGAAAGGGTGAAACTGCTCCACGGCAATCCCATGTACGCCTATGTAGAGTACTTGGATGGCAGGGAGGACACAATTTCTATCAGGGATCTGGCACTGCCGGAACAGAGGATCTGTTGCCTCAAGTGCCCTGCGAGCCATGGAGCTCATTCTCACCAGCCCCAGTCAGGGCCCCCGGATCTGGTTCAGGAGGAAAGTGCATCCCCCTCAACTGTAGAGCCGGAGACCCAGCCCGCCTCTTCTCCCTCACAAGGGGACCAGGAGACCCAAAGGTGCCCAAGGCCCTCCTGTGCTTAGGTGCTCCACCAAGATCTCCAGACCCCCTGATCGCTTAAATTTGTAAATTTGTAAATAACAATTTTTTTCTGAACCCATGTTCTCTGTCTTCATCCACAGACTCTAATTCTGCACAAAGGGGTAAATGTAGTGAACTGAGATTGACTGGTGGTATGTTGTACTGATGGCTGACCACCTACCCATACATAACCCTGGTTTCTTGCCTAAACCTGAGCCCTTCAGAAGACCACTGTAAGACCCTACCCTCAGTTACAAGATAATAAAAGTGTATATTCTCCCTCCACTCGTGAGAGCTTTTAATCATGTTACACTAGCTAACCATGCTGCCTTATCAACATTTATAGAATCTTGAGGGGCATAATTCACCTTATCTATTATCTGATCAAAAGATTCTATCCCATTGGCTGATCATAATTCACTCTTAATAAATCCATGCAGGTTTGCCTTATCAAAGTATTTCCCCTCAGGCAATACTTGTTCCTGTCTCACATCATCATCACTGAAAGATTTCCCATCTTTTCTTCCTATTTAGACCATGCAGAAAGCATTTACTGGTGCTCATTTCAGTTTTATCTCTCACAAAATTGATTGCCTTTCTATTGTTCGTCAGCCCCGTGAAGATTCGAACCCAGTGGTACTCGTCCTTTTTCCTTCCACTCACCTCCCACTTTAAGTAATCCCTATGCCATCTCTGTGATTAGTAAGGTGGGAGGTGAGTGGAAAGAAAAAGTTTGAAAACCACTCTTTTAATCGTACCTCATTGACTCGTTATGTGTATGGTTTCAGAACTCCAAAGGAAATGGGCCACTGAAAATATTTCAGTGACAATTGGGTCTCGAGCAGAGATTCTCCACCTTCCCTTCCCACTCACCTCCCACCTTAAGCAATCCCTTACTCATCACAGAGCCCCGATAACAGAGATATTATTTAAAGTGGTATGTGAGTGGAAAGAAAGAGGTTGAGAACCACTGCTCTCAATGTTGCCTCAGGTCCAATTCCCGGTTTAAAAACATTTATTGAACTTTGATTTTGATTCCAGCCTTGCTCTTTGGTTTGGGATTAACTTTGCAAATCCGACCTTTCTCTGGGGGTGATTTCATAGAGATGTACAAAATGATAAGAGGAATAGATGGGGTGGATACAAAGAGTTCTTTGCCCAGAGTAGGTGAATTATTAACCACAAGATGTAAGTTTAAGTTGGGGGGGGGGTAAGATTTAACAGGAACCCAAGAGGTATCTTTTATAGACAGAGAAGGTGGTTGAGGCAGGTACTGTTGCAATGTTTAAGAAACATTTGGATGGATTCATGGATAGGAAGGATTTAGAGGGGTATGGGTCAAACACAGGCAGGTGGGATGAGTTCAGCCAGGGCATTTTGGTCAGCCTGGGTAGTTGGGGTGAAGGTCTTCTTTTCACACTGTATGATTCTAATGGTAATCCCAATAAATACGTTGTTGGAGATTCAGAAGTTGTATTATGTGTTGGCCCACTTGTTAAGTGTATTAGTCAGTATTTGTTAAAATGGACCTACTGGGGTACTTCAGAATATTAAGAAGTACAAATGCTTCAGAGGGCCTAGCCAGAAAATTTACTGACTGAACTAGAATCTGTGGGTGGAATTAGATTAGAGTGAACTGGAAAGGCCGGTTATTTTGCTGGTAACATTAAACAGACATGCAAGTTAATCTGTCGGATGGAGAAATCTAGAGCAAGCAATCAATCTGCCATTTGCTGTGGTTGTTGTCAAGTGTGTTGGTCTTCGAAATAGCAAATGCTCCAAGTGGTTGAAGATGAGGGAGTTAATTGGGGGGCCTGAGTGAAGGGTTTCATCAAACCCATTTCCCCTTCCTTGAGTGGTGGCGATCCCAAGGAAACCCCCATTTGTTAATTTCCTTCTCTTGCTGGTGGGCTGAGAGGATTTTGCAAAGGTAGTATTGGTGGTATCTTTCCATTGGTTTAGGATACTTTCTGTAGCTCGTCCATAACTCTGGTCCATCTTTATTTTTCATGGTTTTCCTCTGGACCCATCTTACTGTGTAATGGTCAGGTTGGGAAAGGGCTTTTGCCTTGCAAGGGTAAGGCCCATCTTTTATCCTTTCAAATGAGCACTGGGAAATCGTCTCGTTGATCACCTTGGTTCTGTCTGCTGCGATCACGGGGACCTCCCAGTGGCCAACCATTTCAATTCTGCAGCCCGCTCCCACCTGTCCATGACCTCATGCACTGAAAAACTGAGGCTACCTGCAAACTGGAGAAACAGCACCTCATATTCTGTCTGGTCACTGGATGGCATAACCATCAATTTCTCTGGTTTTCATTAGGCCCCTCCCCTATCTCTCTCTCTCTCTCTCTTTCCCTATCCCTCTTTCTCCTTTCCGACATCTCTCCACCCCCCTTTGCCCCCTAGTAAGAGGGATAAACCCTCCCCCATCACTTCTCTTCTCCCCTCCCACCCATATCCTCATAATGACCTCTTGCTTGTTGACCTGTGCTGCTCCCTTGCCTCTTTTTCCATCCCCTCCCCTCCCCCTTACATTTTGTTTTATTCAGGCACTTGCCTACTTTGTCCCTTTGCAATATTTTTATTAGATTTTACAGAAATAAGTAAAGGCCATTAATCAAAGATAATATATAAAAAGGAATATACAGATTTTTAAAAAGTTATGTAAGAAAAATCAATCTATTATATTTAAACTCAATATCCAAACAGTCAAACAGACAAAAAAGTAGCAGACATATAAACAATTAACATATAAACAGGTGGCTAATTTAAAAAAAACTATTCTACTGTACTACAAATTCTCTCCCCTTCTGAAGTTATCTGGTAAGTACATAAAAGTTCACTATCATTAAAAAAACACAAATCAAGATCCAAGTGATCTTATAAATTGTGAAAATAAATGATAAAAGGACCCCATAAACCATTACAGTAGAAAGACATCCGATTTTTTCCAAAGTTAGGCATGCCGTCATTTCGGAGAGGCATCGGAGGGACCACATTTTTTCATTTCATCAGTATTGAATGTCAGCAATAAGGGAGGCAAAAGAGATGACATGGGATTGAGACAGAGTTAAACTCAAATTAATTGATCCAGAAAAGGCAAGTATAGAATTAGGTATCAGATTCACATTGAGAACTAAAGCTAAGGTATGAAAGATATCTTCCCAAAAAAGACAAACAAGGCCAAAACAGATGTAACAAGGGGACCTTCTTCAGTCTTACACCTGTCACATTTCAAGGAAATGTTAGAGTAAAATTTTGCCAATTGAACTGTACAAAAGTAAGTTCGACCTGCCTGCTTTCTGCCCATACCTCGAAGAAGGGCTCAGGCCCATAAATGTCTTTGCTCCCTTTGCCTCCACTAGACACTGCATGACCTGTTGAGTTTCTCCAGCATGTTTGTCTATTGCACTACATCACAGCACCTGCACACTTATAAAGGTGTTTTTGATTCGTAGTTAATTTTACGCCTATCCCTTTAAGAAAAATTATTGTTTGTAATGTTACCATAGTGACTATAACACAATATCTGAGCGGCGTGAGAGCTTGCATTTCATTCTTCAGCAAATCATGTCAGAGATGTGAGCCTGAGATACTTTTCTTTAATTCACCTTATATCTCTTTAAAGTTGAATATCGTTATATTGTTTAATACAGTAAACACTTGGTTATTCATCATTACGAAAATCTCAATGCAAAGTTATGGAAAATGTTTATCTGTTTATCAACGAATTAAAGCTGCATCTACAAAGTTTGGTTTATTTGATTAATAAGATAGTCATTCGGAATATCGTTGTTCACACTTCTTTGAAGATGACACATTTTGAAATTGGGAAATATTCAAACTTGGAAAGTGTTGTCTATAGACTTTCCTGTTCAGCCCCAAGCTAATGTTGATTTGGAATCTGGCCCCTTATTGTGTGCACGCATGAACGCTGGGAGCAGATGGCAACTTTGATGACTGAAGTTGGAATGGATCTTGCTCTAGAATGGGAGCAACGTACATGTAACCTTTTCTCAAAGCACAGCTCCACACACAGAAATCTTGTGGATGTTGAAGTGCACCTTATTTCCATGAGTGTTACTGTGTTTAAGAATTCTCTTGTAATGAATGTAACTGACTCCGACCAGTAATGCAAAGTTCCTGGAGTACCCAAACTCTGTCAGAGTGCTCAGAACTGGATTGACTGATCTCCAGGGTCACTTGACTTTGTCGTTTCTCCACCAAGACTCCTGTCTCCTTTGCTCACCTGGCAGGCCTGTATAGACCCAAGTTATGTCACATATTTCCTTCAGAGCCATTTTCTGATGAGAAGTTGGATCTGCTATTTCTCCGACTTACCCCTGTCCCTGCACCCAACCTCCAACAATTGATCACCTTCCCCGATTAATCAAGTGGATATCCAGTGCAGTTCTCATACCTCAACAAGAATAGCTGGCCTGTGAAAGTTGAATTAATCATCAGGGCTTCTGATGACGTGTTAGTTGGAGTGAAAATAGGGCAAGGAGTCCAACCTCTGTCAGCAGAAATCCCCTTGCAAGCATAAATCTCCTGGACAGCTGAGGGTGTTGAGTCGTTACATTTGCTTTGGGCTTCATGTCCACTGGATTAACAATATTCTTGTTCATGCACTGTATTTAATTGGTCCCATTGATAAATTTTCAATCTAACAATACAGAATGGTAGAAGGCGATCATATTTAAAATTTTATACATACAGCACAGTAACAGGCCATTTTGGTCCATGAGTTTGTGCCGCCCAATTTACGCCCAATTAACCTACACCCCCTGGTACCCATTGAAATCTATGTCACTCAATTAGATCCAATTAATCAACCAACCCCACATGTATTAGAGGATGGGAGGAAACTAGAGCACGCAGAGAAAACTCATGCAGGTAATGGGGAATAACATTCAAACTTCTTACAAACGGCACCAGATTCAAAGCCTAGTCGCTGGTGCTGTAATAGAGCTGCACTAATCGTGCACTTCTCGTGTGGGAATGGGTCTGAGCTAGCTCATCTTTTTTTTTTAACTTTATTTAAAATTTTATGACATGAATAAAATAAAAATTACATTTAAAGAAATAATAAAAAATAAGATAATAAAAATTAGAATACTACATCATTAAACTACACAAATTAACCCCCCCAATAATTATAACACAACATTAATCATCTAATTTAAAATTAGTCCAACCCTCCCCCCAAAATAAAGAGTGAAGAATTAATTAACAATGTTGTAAATAAAATAAAAAAACCCACTTACAAAAATAAGATAAAACTTAACAACAAAAAAATTACTAACAACAAAAAAATATCAATACTAAAATAATACCCTTAAACATATATTTAAATCAAACATAATACATGTATTTAACAAATTAAATCCACTTTAAAATTAAGTTCAAATATTAAAATCATATATCAACCACATATCTGTTATACAAAAAATCATAATTAATAATAGATAAATACAGAATTTCCATTAATACCAAGTTTCCTTTATAATTCATCGAGAGAACAAAAACATCCCTTAGAAAATCAGATAAACTTTTTATTCCCTTCCCCTCCCCTTATATAAAAAAAAGAAAAAAAAGAAAAAAATGTTCAAACTCTTATAAAATTCTCCATATTCTTCATTTATAACATCTTCAAAATTCTCTATCGAAATTAACTTAATTTTATTAAACTTTTCTCCCTCAATGTATTTGTACTTAATTTTCTTCTTTTTCTTCTTATCACCTTTCCCCTCATCTTCCTCTTCATCTAATTCAACATCCTCAATTTTTGACTTATTATCTTCTGTGACATCATCCTCTTAAAAAAGAAAGAAAAAAGAGAAACCCCCCCAAAAAAAAGGAGAGAAAAAAACCCTCCTAATTCCCTCTCAATTACAATCAGAAAACAAAAGGAGTTAAAAAAAATTATTTATTTAAAAAAAAACCTTCACTTCTTAACCCAAAAATTAAAAAGAAAAAAAAACAGGTCAGAGGTCACAACTACCTCCTCCAGGTAGCTGATGACTTCTGGAAACTAGTGCCCACCCAGTTCCCTCTCCCAACTCCCATTTCATTAAACTATCATCATTATTTAAACTATTTAAACTCTTCTCAAAAAAAAGATAAAAGATTTATTTTTTTAAATCAACATTACCACTTCGGTCACCACTACTTCCATTTCTTTTAAAAATCTGGATCCCACCTTACATCTCTACTCTCTTTGGAGACCTTGAAGGACTACATCATTCCTGAAACTGCATGATTGGTAGAGACTGAGCAAACTCCATAACCTCTTTAGGATTGTCAAAGAACTTTGGCTAATTTCCATCCTAAAAAATTTTCAGTACCACAGGATACCTGAATGTTGCCCTATGTCTTTTTTTCCACAACCGTTCTTTCACAGAATTAAATTCGCGTCGTAATAGCATAGTATTAAATCTCCATCTTGAAGCTTTCTGAACAAATTGTGAACTCAAATATGAATGATCCGAAACCAATCTAGCCTTATACTCCACAGATGTAACTCTATCCTGCAAATGTGCTGATATTAAAAAATAATCAATTCTAGAAAAAGAATTATGTCGCGAGGAATAAAAAGAAAAATCTTTCTCTGTAGGATTAACTCTTCGCCAAATATCAATTAAATTCAAATCTGCCATCATATTAATCACTTAGATTGCCATCTTAGACTTCTTAATTACTCTTGAGTACTTATCCAATAAAGGCTCAACACCACATTCAAATCTCCCCCAACATTACATTAGAGTTCGATTGTCCAAGTAATAAAGACATATCCACAACAAAAGCTGTATCCTCAACATTAGGAGCATAAACATCAAGCAAAGTCCATGCCTCATTAAAGATTGTACAATTTAATTTTAATAATCTTCCACCATTTTTCTCTTTACTCTGTAACTAAAATGGTAGATTCTTATGTACCAAAATTGCCACACCTTTTGCCTTAGAATTAAACGAAGAATAAAATACTTGCCCAACCCATTCACGTTTGAGTTTCAAATGTTCCTTATCTATTAAATGAGTTTCCTTTGCCATTGCGACCACCGTTTCTTCCATTTCTTCCAGAAATCAAATTCCCTTCTTGCAGCTCTGCCCTCTTTGGAGACCGTGGAGGACTACGTCGTTCCTGGAATTGCATAATTGGTAAAGACTGAGCAAAATCCATAGCTTCTTTAGGATTATCAAAGAACTTTGGTTGATATCCATCCTGAAAAATCTTCAGTACCGCAGGGTATCTAAATGTTGCCTTATATTCTTTTTTCCACAATAATTCTTTCACAGAATTAAATTCACGTTGTTGAAACATAATTTCCTGACTCAAATCCGGATAGAAGAAAACACGATTACTCTGAACCATCAAAGGAGATTTGTTTTGCTGTGCATTTCTAATAGCCATACGTAAAATAGTCTCTCTATCACAGTAATTTAAACAGCGAACCAGAACAGGTCTTGGATTCTGTCCTGAAAAAGGTCTCCTTCTCAAAGCTCTATGAGCCCGTTCCAATATTAAACCTTCAGGAAACTTATCTTGTCCCAACACTTGTGGAATCCATTCAGTGAAGAATTTTCTTGGATCTGGCCCTTCTGTGCCTTCTGGCAAGCCGACAATTTTCACATTATTCCGTCTGGATTGGTTCTCCAAATAATCAACCTTTTTTGCTAAATTTTTATTCTGAATCTGTAACGTTTCAATTGTTTTATTCACATCTTGCAATTGATCTTGTACATCAGATAATCCTTGATCACACATCTCGTCTTTCAATAGTTTCAACTTTAAAAGCTCCATAATCAGCCATCTGTTGAGTATTGACATCCACCAATGCATTAATCTTAGAAGTAAGATTATTCATAGAATCACCTAAATGCATCATTGAAGAAAATATCTTATGTTCAAGACTCTTGAAAAGTATATCAACATCAGTAGATCCAGACATGGTGGGATTCTGCTGTTCTTGTGGAATCAGAGGACCTTCTATCCCTTCTTTTAATTTAGTAGCTTTTCTTGCAGTTTGACTCCGTGTAAGAGCCCCTGCCACAGACCCCCCAGAAGTATCAGGAGGCTGATGATCAGGGTTATCTTTGATCCAAACCTCTTTTAAAAGCTTCGTTATGTCAGTATCTGGAAGAGCTGTTATAACTGGTGGTATAGCAGTCAAATAACAACTCTTTAACTCTCCAGCTGGTGGCGCCCCAGCTAATTCAGCAGTCAAAGTCTCAGTAGACGTTGTTTGAAATACTGGCACCCGGCCAGCCCTTTGTTCTAAAGGCAGCTGAAAACGACCTTCAGAAAGACTTACGGAATCAGAACGGAGCTCCAAGGCCAAATTCTTCGCTTCTTTTCCTGGATCCATTTCACGCTGAGTCGTGGCTTTTTGTAAACAAGCAGGCTCAGATAATTTCGGAAAATATAATTTTTTAACAATATGTTGATGTTTCCTTTTACTTTTTTTTTAACAAATGTACCATTAGGGTATTAATTCAACACCTCATACTATTTATAAACTTTTTTAAAAAGTTTTAACGGGCACTTAAAGACAAAACAATAAGTTAGAGTCAGGAGAGGACTGGAAGGCACGTCTGTTCCTTACGCCATCTTGCCACGCCCCCTGAGCTAGCTCATCTGATCAGGTTCCCACCACTCTGCTAATCATCATTTGGAGAACATGTTTTTAACAATAAGTCTTTTGTATTGTGACAGAATATGTGTTTTATATTGTATATAGATATGTTTTAAAGGAGATAGATTGTGGCAGGTTTTTTAGTGTAGGTCACATACAAGCACGTCAAAACAGATCTCATTTAAAATAATTGAGCTCTGCTCAAGCCAGACAGGCTGGCTCCGAGTGCCTTCGCAAAAGCTTTGAGGACTGCCCAAGGGACTCCACTAATGGATTGTTGTTATGAAAAGCAACAGATGAAAGAACTCTGAGGATTATGTTTGGAGCCGCAGTTTTCTGAGTGCAGATGTTTTGCAAGCAGAGTGAATCAAACAGGCTTTTCTCAGAGAGAGAGAGAGATCAGTTCTGCAGTGCTCGAGTTCAGCAGCAGTAACTAGGACTGGAACAGAACAAGCTGGCAAGCTTGTGGAAAACACCCATTTGGAATATGGGTTCTGGTGCTTAATTCAGCCTGGTCAAAGTCAGGCTGAAGAGTTAACAATGTCCAAATCTAATTAGAACCATAGAAAAGTACAAGAGGAGAGGACTGGTTGCCTAATGTTTCACTTGGAATAAGAGAAACAAAAAGGGACTCTGCAGTGACCTGAAAGAAAGAGGTTATCATCTGGAAAACCCTGACGGGGCTGATTAGAAAGGATCAGTTTTTGTCCTGGAACAACAAATCTCTCTCTGCAAACCGACAAGAGCCTTCCTGAAATGTCAAATTCTGTGCACCGAATAAGAATTGCCTGCAACCGGTGAACTTGGATGAATGAAAAGTGAAATTGGACTGTGAATCAAAGAACTTTTCTGAACTTACAGACACTTTACATACACGTGCACTTAGAATTAGGAAAGGGGTAAGTTAGAGTTTGAACCTGTTTGCATGTTTAAAGATAATTAAAAGCAACTTGTGTTGAAGTAACCATTTATCTTGGTGAATATCTATTGCTGCTGGGTTTTGGGGTCCTCTGGTCTCGTAACAGTATATACCAGAGTTATAAAATACTCAAATTAAAAGTTTTGTTTATCAGATGCCTGGTAGTAATTATGGTTGCTGATTTAGAGTGATGAGAGTTCACTGAAAACTACTAAAAAATCTCCAAAACTGTGGGACAATGACAGAAAAGGGCCATTCAATATTGGCGAGATGCACAGCAGATGCTCTGTGGGCATTGCCTGGGGAAATGTAACGCACTGAGTATAACCCTGACAGAAGCCTATTCTTTTTATCCAGAGAGGCCATCGCTCTTGGCACAACAGACTTCACCGAGGAAGATGTTGACAAGATCATCGAGGAGCTAGGGAAGGAGTTCAAGGGTAATGCCTACCATCTCATGCAGAAGAACTGCAATAATTTCTCCGCAGGCCTGGCAGAGGTACGAGCTTTCATGAATTCACTCATAATCCTACGTGGTAAAACATGAAGCCCCACACGTGCATACATAAATTAAATAAGAGCGTCTTTTCATGTTCTTCCAAATGACGGAGTAGATTTTACTTAGTGCTGTAAAATTGATGTGCTATGTATTAAGTTGCACTGAATGCCATAGTATTCCACAGTGTCAAAGCTATTAACTCAAGTATAGTTCTATCTAAGTATTGAAGTTCTTGGCGCTTGCTTGGCTGAATCAGTCTTCCTCTCCTAACCTTCCTTTTTATCTCTCTCTCTCTCTCTCTCTCTCTCTCTCTCTCTCTCTCCCTCTCTCTCTCTCTCTCTCTCTCTCTCTCACTCTCACAGGAGCATGGCAACTGGTGGACCATGCTTTTATTACATTAAAGTTCCAACCTTGGTCCCCAGTATAACCTTATAGATCTGTTTTAGAAGACGCATTTTCCCTTCCACTTTCCAGATACCACCGATTCATTGCTGTTGATCAGCTTCTGGCCTTCACTCTGAAAGTGGAATGTACGTAAGTTTGTTAGATAAATGCGGGTAGTGACAAGAACTAGGCTGAGCACTGATGAAATTGTTATTGAAGAGATATTGAGAAAGTGGATGATGCACCAGCAATAACTTCAAAAGTCTAGAAGTTGTAGAGAAACTGATAGGCTTTTATTCACAACAGAATGGAGGCACATCCATGCTGATCGACTGCCCTGGACTGAGGAGGGGGCTGTGGTACAGTCGCCTTTATTCATGGGTCAGTGGGAGGAATCCTCAGGCACAGTCAGCAAGGGGCATGTCCAGATGAACTATAATAAGTACAAACCCATCCAAAACATATATACAGTGGTGTACCACAGGGGCAAAGTGTGTCATGTCCATTATGAGAAAGTATCTTAAGTAATTACTCTTTTCTCAACCAGAATCAGTATTTATTGTCATGAACAAGTCATGGAATTCTGAGTTCTGCATCAACATCAGAATGTAAACATTCATATACACCATCTTACAGCAATAATTTTTTTAAATAGTACACAATAAAGTGAGGCCGTGTCTTTGGTACATTGATTATTCAGGAATCTGATGCCAGTGGGGAAGAAGCTGTCCTTGTGCCACTGAGTGCTCGTCTTCAGGCTCCTGTACCTTTTCCCTGATGGTAGCAGAGTGAAGAGGGCATGGCCAGGGTGGTGGGGGTCTCTGAGGATTGAGGCTGCTTTGTAACAGTCTTTGATGAGTGGTTGATGACTTCACCTAAATCTATCACTTTTACTTTGAAAAGTTAACAATGTCCAAATCTAATTAGAACCATAGAAAAGTACAGCACAGAAACAGGCTCCTTCGGCCCTTCTAGTCTGTGCTGAAACTTTTTTTTGCCTAGTCCCATTGACCTGCACCCAGTCCATAGCCATCCATACCTCTCCTATCCATGTATGGTCCAAATTCTTCTTAAATATTAAAACTGAGCCCGCATTCACCACCTCAGCTGTCAACTCGTTCTACACTCCCACCACTCTGTGTAAGAAGAAGTTTCCTCTCATATTCCCTTTTCTCTCTTAACCCATGTCCTCTGGTTTGTATCTCACCTACTCTCAGTGAAAAAGTCTACCTACAATTACTCTGTCTATTCCCCTCATAATTTTAAAAATCTCTATCAAATCTCCCCTCATGGATTGGTACAATATCAAAGGCCGAAGGGCCTGTACTATGCTGTAATGTTCAATGCTTTATGTTCTATATGCTGAATTTTAATGAAGAGCTATTGAGCGAAAAATTAACTATAATTCTTTCCCCATGGATGCTGTTGGGCCTGTTAAATACTTCCAATACATTTGCTTTATCCTGTGAAATAATTCAGCCCACAGCTAATTAGCAAACTTCAAATGGACATTCAATCTTTGAGATTTGCAAATGTCTGCCATTCAAATTTCGCAGCTGTTTGCCACAGGATTACTGAAACTTGTTCCTGCAGCTAACTCCTCTGATTCAGCCTGTTGTTTGTGTCTACAGTATACTGAACTAATTTTCTACTTCCTCTTATTACCTTCTCTGGATCATCACTGCTGTTAATAAGAGGCTTCATTTTCCTTGCAAACCACTTGGCAACGTCCCCACCAGCTCTTTTACTTGAGTGGCTTCAGATGCAGCCACTGAAGAGTTTCATTAATCCTGTGGTTTACAATGGCTGTAAACATTTGAAAATATTACAGTGGGAACCTGGCCATGCTTAAAAAAGACACCACTGAGAAACCAAATAAACGCCCAGGCAAAACCCTGTACAACTCAGACTCTGTTACAAAAGAGAATTGCTTGGTTTATTGTTGTGATGCCTGTTTCTTGAAAGAGAATGGTTTCTTTAATTGAAGAAACAGAATGATCATTTATTGCATTTATCTCAATGCACCTGCTCCACGTGCAAGCTCCAGGGTTTGGGGTGCCTGGTTCTCTGGAGGATGGGTCGCTGATTGTAGAAAGGATCATTCTCCTCATTTCACTTGTCAGTCAAACATGGGCAAAAGGGCATGAAACATAGAACATTGCAGCCAAGTATGACATCATGCTAACCTATATAAATGTACTCCTCATCATTCTAGCCCTTCCTAACCTCACAGCCTATAACCCTTCTGTTTCCCTTCATCCATGTGCTTATCTAATTTGCATGTCACTATTGTACCAGCCTCTAACACCACCCCTGGCAGCGTACCCCAGGCACCCACCACTCTACATAAAAAAAAAAGATCTCTGATGACTACCCTTAACTTCCCACTGCTCATCTTAAACAGATGTCCACTGATATTCGCCATTGCCGCACCTGGGGAAAAAAGTGTTGGCTGTCCACCTGTTCGTGACCTCTTTTAGGTCATCTCTCATCCTCCGTCACTCCAAAGAGAAAAGTCTAGCTCACTCAATCGTTCTTCATGAGACATGTTCTCCAATCCAGGCAACACCCTGGTAAATCACTCATCCGCAGCTATACCTCCTCCCTGTAATGAGGCGACCAGAACTGAGTACAATACTCCAAGTGTGATCTCACAGTTTTATAGAGATGCAACAGTACGTCGCAGCTCTTGAACTCAAGCCCCTGACTAATGAATGCCAGCACACTTCTTAACCCACCCTATCAACTTGTGTACTAGGGTCCTACATCTCAAGTTCATTCTTTTCCTCCTCATTGTTAAGAATCTTGCCATTAACCCTTCCTTCAAGTTAGACCTTCCAAAGTGCATAACTTCACATTTATCCGGATTGAACTCCATCTCCCATCTCTCCTTTATATTTCCTCTAATCACCTACATTGGAATAATGGAATAAATTAACCAAACTTTTTTCTCATTTTTACTGTGAAGTTAATGCCATCTGTACAAGATACACTTTTTGTTCTTCCAAGCCAATTTGGTCATGTTGCTGAACTCAAAGCAGCTACCAAAAATCTCATCAGACATCCACTCCACCACCACCCCCCCACCCCACCCCACTACTCACACACACATGAACAGACACTCAGATGGTCCCCTTGAAGATCAGAGTGGTTAGCTTTGTTTGGAGCCAAAAGAGATGGAGGGAAAGTTTAAATGTTTCCTTTTTCATCAGTACTCACTTGGGAAACTGGCACAGAGTCGTGGGAAATGAGAAAAACCAGCAGTGAGGTCATGGAACCGACACAGATTAAAGAGGAGAAAGTGGTTGCTGTCTTAAAGCAAATAAGGGTGGATAAATCCCCAGGGCTTGACACAATATTCCCTCAGCCCTTGAGGGAAGCTACTGCAGAAATTGCAGGGGCTCTGGCAGAAATATTGAAAATGTCCGGGGAATTGAATGGTAGCTCATGTTGTTCTGTTGTTTAAAAAAGTTCCAAAAGTAACCCAGATAATTACAGGCCGGTGAGCCTGACATCAGTGGTAGATCAATTATTGGAAGGTATTCTAAGAGATCTGATATGCAGTTATTTAGAGAGCTAGAAACTGATTAAGGGTAGTCAAAATAAGTTTGTATGTGCTAGGTTGTGTTAACAAATCTTATAGAGTATTTGAGGAGGTTACCAGAAAAATTGATGAAGGAAGGGATGTGGATGTTGTCAACATGGACTTTAGTAAGGCCCTTGACAAGATCTTGCATGGGAGGTTAATCAGGAAAGTTCAGACACTAGTTATTCATGATAAAGTAGTGAACAGGATTCGACAATGGCTGGACAGGAGAAGCCAGAGAGTATTGGTGGATGATTGCTTCTCAGACTGGAGGCCTGTGTCTTGTGGTGTGTCTCATGGATTGGTGCTGGGACTATTGTTTGTCATCTATATCGATGATCTGGATGCTAATGTGGTAAATTGGATCAGCAAGTTTGCAGATAACACTATTGGAAGTGTTTGGACAGCAAAGAAAGTTTTCAAAGCTTGCAGAGGGATCTGGACCATCTGGAAAAATGGGCTGAAAAATGGCAGATGGAATTTAATGCAATGTGAAGTATTGCATTTTGGAAGGACAAACCAAGAAAGGACATACAAGGTAAATGGTAAGGCATTGAGGAGTACGGTAGAACAGGGAGATCTGAGAATACAAATACATAATTCCCTGAAAGTGGTGTACAGGTGGATATGGTTGTAAAGGGAGCTTTTGGTATATTGAACTTCATCAATTAAAATAATATGTATTGCAATTGAGATGCTATGGTAAAATTGTATAAGGCATTTGGTGATGCAAAATTTGGAATATTGTGTGCAGTTTTAGTAATTAACTACTGGAAAGAAAACAATAAGATAGAAAGTGTGCAGAGAAGATTTACTCGGATGTTGCACGGACTTCAGGAACTGAGTTACAGGGAAAGGTTAAACAGGTTAAGACTTTATTCCCTGGAGCGTAGAAGAATGAGGGGAGATTTGATCGAGGTATTTGAATTATGAGGTGAATAGACAGAGTAAACATAGGTAGACTTTTTCCACTCAGGGTAGGTGAGATACAAACCAGAGTACATGGGTTAAGGGTAAAAGGGGAAAAGTTTAGGGGAAGCATGGGGGGAACTTCTTCACACAGAGAGTGGTGAGAAGGTGGAGCAAGCTGGCAGGTGAAGTGGTGAATGTGGGCTCAATTTTAGCATTTAAGAAGAATTTGGACAGGTACATGGGATGGGAGAGGTATGGAGGGCTATAGACTGGGTGCAGGTCAGGGACACTAGGCAAAAAAATCATTCTGCACAGACTGTTTCTGTGCTGTAGTGGTCTATGGTTCTGTGCTCTGCAATTCCATTCCCCCTGCTGTTCCCACACACACAGGAACAGACACACAGATGCTCTGCATCTCCACTCCCCCTGCTACCCTCCCCCCACTCCACACACACACACACACACACACACACACACACACACACACACACACACACACACACACACGTACAAGAACAAATACACAGATGAACTTCAGTTCCACTCCCCCTACTACCCACACAGGCACACAGATGCTCAGCAGCTCAGCAAATTCCTGCCAGAGCTTCATCTGTGCAGTCAGTCAGGGCAGGAAGCACAATTCAATCAAGCTGCCACATAGGTCAAGTGAGGTAATATGATGAGAATATTAACACTGCTGATAGCTTTGGTTCAATTCCTATTCCGTGCAGAAACCCTGTGCTGACTGAGCTGTGAGAAATGCCAAGATGTAAACGATGAGGTGTTTGGTAAATGATACAAGATTCTGTTCTTACCCAGCACAGTTGTAAGTAGAGCCCCGAGGGATGCCACGGATTATGTTCCTGACAGTGGGTGCATGAAAATTGATGGGCCAGGCAAGAAAGCAGACAAAACATCATCACAATCTGAACATTAATCAAGAGTGGACTCTTGACCAAGGGGGTCGATCTGGGTGGGATGTGATACTGAAGGGTACAGTCTCTTCAGTGTTTTATCTCACTTCCCCTCTGGTTTCATGAGAGGTGGCCTTCAGAGGAAGAAATCAGTCAATGGCAGGTGACTCCAGATCGCAATGCAAGGAAACAGGTGCAGGAGACCTCATGGCCCCTCAAACCTGTCCCAGCATTTGATATGACCATGGCTGATTTAAGCAGGCCTCAACTCCTCTTGTGTGCCAGTTCCCAACAGCTCTAAATATGTAATTTTTATTTATTTATTAAATTTAGACATACAGCACGTTAACAGGCCCTTTCAGTCCACGACCCCATGCCGTACAATTACACCCAATTAACCTACACCCCTGGTACAGTTTGAAAACCGGAGCCCCAGGGAAAAACCCAGCTAGATCCAGAGAGAACATACAGACTGGGCGGGATTCGAACCCTGGTCCCGATCACTGGTGCCGCAACAGTGTTGCACTAAGCACTCTGCTAACCGTGACCATTCAAATGTTTATCTATCTCTCCTTTCAAATGTTCCTCAAGATCTGGTACTCATCACTCTAGGGCCAGAGAATTCACCAGGTTCAGAGGGAGATATCTCGACACATATCACTTCTAAACGAGAGGTTCACTTTGTCATATCACCATGGCCCCTTTGTTTGTTACTCTTCCTCCCTCTCAACTTCCACCTTCAGATCTCATACGTTTGAGTCAGGTCATGACCATTCTTCTAAAGAGCGCAGGCCACATCTGCCTGGTCTCTGACGCGTTTGACTCGGAATAACTTCCTCAGTTCAGGGACATTAAATACACCAACTGAATGAATCATTATGATTATCCACCTCTCGTAAAAACAGAGACGCAAACGCATTCCTTTCTTCCATGTAATTGAGGTCCCCAGAGAGAGGAGGGTGAGGGAGAGATCCTCCTTCTTTAAGGAATGAGGGAACTCCTCAACATTTTATCACAACTGAAAAGAATATTGAGAAGGTTCAGGCTAGAGCTGACGCAGCAGAGTCGATGGTCAGGTAGCTGCTTCAAAGCTCCACTAACCTAGGATGAAATTGGCAATGATAATGTGATTATCATTATATTTTGTTCAATGCACACGTGCACCAAAATTCTTACTTGCTGCAGCTGAACAAATGCTTTGTTTAAAAAATAACCGTGAAACAATTACAACAGTCTACCTAAATGAATTAATAAAAGACAAAGAAAAACAGATTGACTATAAATATTCTCTGTAATTCTATCCAAATCATGTGACTTTGCCATAGTGCAGACAAATCTGTGCAGTCCCTGATTAGTGCCACAAGGGGAGGTCCAAGAGCTTGATGGCTGGAAGAAAGAAAACTGTCCTTGAACCAAGATTCCTGGTTTTCTGGCTTCTGTCCATTCTGCCTATAGGTAGCAGTGAGAAAAGGCTGTGGCCAAGATGATGGGGGGGGGGGGGGGGGGGAGAATCTTTCGTGATGTTGGTTGCTGTTAATGAGATAATAAAAAGTAAAGGATAAATAGATAAATATTCATAGTTACAGTTAGTGTGAGAAAAAAAGATGTTTCAATTGTTCAGACCGATCTTTAGGTCGTTTATGGTCAGGGTTACAGGTCGTAAGAGCCTGATGTTCTTTTCTTTTGAAGATATTGTTATTGAGGTTTACAATACTACAGAAATTAAACAGTAAATGATGTAAGAAAAAAAATCAAAACCCCATTATTCAAAGCCCCCACCACTATACAAGGTTGCAAAAAATAACTAACATGTGGGTATCAAGTGACAGTAACTGGAAACAGTTAGGGCTAGGGTTAGGGTTAGGGTTAGGGTTAGGGTTAGGGTTAGTGTTAGGGTTAGGGTTAGGGTTAGGGTTAGGGTTAGGGTTAACATCGAAGGGTGTGACAACCCTAAATCTTTAGATTGTGGTCACAGTGTATAAACAGGCCCCATGTCTTTAGGAAATTGGTATTTGAATATTTAATGGCATGTCTAATTTGTTCTCAACTTAAACAAGACATATCATTTAATCATTGTGTTTGAATAGGTGTACCTGTACCTGCCATTTAATCAAAATTGGTTTTGAGTTGGAGTCAGTAAAATGTCATCATCTTGAAATGATCCGTAAAGAGCAATTAAAGGGCAAGGTTCTAATTTAACCTTAAGAATCACTGATAATGTTTGACAAATATCTTTCCAAATTTTTTCTAAACTAGGGAAGTCCAAGACATGTGGATCAAAGGAGCCTCAGTAATTTTACATTTGTCACATAAAGGATTTATATCAGAGGAATAACAAGATCATTTAACTTTAGACAAATGTGCTCTATGGACCATTTTATATTGCAATAAGGTCATATTAATTAGATAACAAATGGAATCCCAAATCTCATCAGAGAATGAAAGAATCAAATCCTGCTTCCAGATTCTCTTCATCTTAACTAATGAGGCCATTCTTAAATCCACCAAATTGTTATAGGTAAGAGATATTGAAAAAATTGTAGATCAAGAATATTTGCCTCGGTTATTTGAGGAAATTCAGGGATCTGAGATTGAACAAAGTGCCTAACCTATAAATATCTTTAAAAAAAGTGTTTGGTGAGTTAAAATTTACTTTGTTCAAAGGAAGCCAGCTTATTTTGAATAAAAAGGTCTTTGAAACACCTAATGCCCAATCTGTGCCAATCCTTAAAAGGTGTATCCTGCAGCAAAGGTAGAAAAAGGTGATTAGGCGTAATAGGACCAGCAAGGCAAAACTCCGGAAATAAGAGCCTGATTTTCAACACTGCGGTGATAAACTCTCATTACATTCCTAGAACTTTCACCTCTGAATTCTGCACAGAAATATCACATCCATCTTTATTTTTTCCCCTCTTCCCCAACCCTTGATACATCTAAGATATTTTATGAAAGTGGTGGAAATATTTATTGAAACAGTAAGACCAATAGATTTGGGGTATTTCCGCCACTGCTCTGCCTTTTCCATCATTATGCTGTGGGGGAAGAACGCTGCTATAACTATGTTGACTAGACTAGTAGCTGGATTTTGGATGTTGTTGTCTGGTCCAGAGCTACAGGTTGAGAAAGTGAGGGCTTTATTCCTTGGAACACAGAAGGATGGAAGGAGTGATCTCAAAGAGATGGACAAAACCATGAGAAGAATAGAGGGTAAAAGGGGAGAGTCTTCTGCCCAGAGTAGGGGAATCATTAACCAGAGGACATGGGTGTAAGGAAAGGGGGAGAGATTCAATAGAAACCCAGTATAACATTGTTTATACAGAGGGTGGTGAGTGTATGGAAGGATCTGCTGAAGGAGGTGCTAATGTAATATTTAAGAAAAAAAATAGATGGATACATGGATAGGATGGGTTGAGAAGGAGATGGGCCAAAGGCTGGCAGGTGAGACTAGTGTAGGTGGGACATTCTAGTAGGCATGGGCAAGATGGGCTGAAAGCCCTGTTTCCACACTATGTGACTCTGTGATTCTACCCTGGGATGCATTCTGTCAGGACCAGGGGAGACTGATCTACCTTTAGGCCCACTAGTTTGATCAGCTCTACCTCTTCAGTAATAGCAATTGAGCCGCAGTCCTCATCTTCTGCCGCAACCATATCATCTCCCTTTGGCCTGTTGGACTCATCTTCCACCGTGAAGACCAACACAAAAGGTCTCAGCTATTTCCACATTGCCCAATGTTAACTCCTTCTTCTTACATTCCAATGAACTTCAGCTGCCATTTTCCGCTTTATATAATTAAAAACATCTTTACTGTCAGTTGTTATATTTTGTGTCAGTTTACTTTCATAATCGATCCCACTTTCATCATTTGCTTATCAGTTCTTTTTTGCTTTTTAAAGTTTTCTTGATCAGCCAGTGTCTCACTATTCTTGACGACTGTGTACGCGTGAGCTTTTAGTTTGACGACTTCCTTCATTTCCTGAGTTATCCAAGGTTGCTTCTCCCCACTGTCCTTGCTTTTAACTGGAATATAATTTTAGCACAATGCAGCATGGTACAGGCTCTTCGGCCCATAATGTTGTGCTGACCACATGTGATAAATCTCTTTGAAAATCTTCTTTTTTCAATATTTATTAGGTTTCATCAAATAAATGTCACAGGCAAATGACAATAAAATAAAATAGTATTGTAACCTATGTTACATTAAAAAGTAGATAAAAATACACTGAATGTATTATCAAACCCCACGCTACAGAGGCTTAACTTCTAATAAATAGGGTAACCAAAGGGAAGGATATCAACAAGGTAGAGAAAGTGCAGAGAAGATTTACGAAAATGTTTACCTGGGTTTCAGAATCTAGATTACAGGGAAAGATTGAGCAAATTAGGTCTTTATTCTTTGTTGTGCAGAAGGTTGAGAGGGGATTTGATAGAGGTATTTAAGATTATGAAGGGGATAGATAGAGTTGATGTGGATAGGCTTATTTCATTGAGAGTAGGAGAGATTGAAACAAGAAGTCATGAGCTAAGGGGCAAAAGTTTAGAAGCAACATGAGAGGGAACTTCACTCAGAGAATGGTGGCTGTGTGGAATGAGCTTCAGGAGAAGTAATGGTAGCAGGGTCAATTTTAACATTTACGGAAAAATTGGATAGGTTTATGGATGGGAAGGGAATGGAGGGTTATGGGCAGTGTGCAGGTAGGTGGGACTAGAGGAGAGGACTTAGTTTGGTGTAGACTAGAAGAGCTGAAATGGCCTGTTTCCATGCTGCAATTGTTATATGGTTATATGGGTCAAAACCCAGAAAATAATTAATCTTACAAATTGATGCACAATCAATTACACAAAGACTGAAGTTGCCGAGACCAAGGCTTTTATTTGCATGAGATGGACAGCATCCCTATGTTGCTTGTTCATGCTGACCCGGACTCAAACTGGGGGCAGGCTTGTGGCATGACAGCCTTTACGGGGTAGAAAGGAGGAGGAGTCATGAGCCGGCCAGTGAGAGCAGGGTCAACCAGGAAAGGTCATGACATTTATATATAGAAAATATATGCAATAGTGGTTTCACCACACAAATTTGGAAAATAATTAAGAAATGAAACCAAGAAAGAAACAAAGATTCATTTCAGTCCCCAAATCAGACATCCCATCATATCAGACAACCACTGAGTGTGAGTGGGAGGGACGGCATCTTTACAACTCATTAATAGGGCCCTTCTAGTGATAAGGGAGGTGACAGAAACTAGATAGGATTGTGAAGCAGTTAGAATTAATCCCATAGGCCCACATTCCAAAGAGAGCAAGAAAAGGGTATTTTTATTGGTTTCTTCAAATAGATGTCACATAGGTAAATGACAATAAAATAAAATACTCTTCTTCAACTGTGCCACCATCGAGCCTGTGTTCCCAGCCAACTCCTCCCTCATCCTGTTGCAGTCTCCCTTGTTTTTATCCGAGAACATCCCTATCTAAAAGATCATTAATCTCATCTGTCTCCTTGAGTAGGACCAGATTTAAATTACTCAGCCTATGGCCAGCACATCAAATCATTCACATTTAATTGAGGGATAAGAGAAAATGAGAATAGAACTTCTTTACTCTGTTTCACAGTGACCTTGCATGCACCAGTAATTCTATAACTTCATCGGATCACTGATTGGTTTATCCAGGCTTCACAACTGTTGTTCATTTGTTTTTCACTCATAAAGCTCTCCTGATTATTTTATGCATTGACTGGAAGTTTCTGCTAAAACTTTTCTACAGCTGCTAACTCTTTGCAGACAGAATTGTTTGACACCCTGCTCAGTCCAATCGTGAACTTGTCAGTTTATTAAGGAACTGCCTATGACAGTAGTCAGACAACATGGAACAGTAACACTTTCCAAAGTCAGCTTTCCTTAATTTTTAAAAAATAATTTAGACATACAACTACGGTCAGCCAACATTGCAACAAAATAACAGCAATGTGGGAAAGAGGTTTAGAACCAGAAACTGGTAAAAACAGTAAGAGCTATGACACTATTAAGAAAGTAGATGATTTACGCCACAAGTTAAAAAACCAAAATAACACTCAAGCGGTAAGAAAAACGGGGGTTAACTTCTGATCAGAGGATCATTTAAATGGCACTGTTGCTATACTTAATTGCCACATACCCAAAAACATCCCTTTAGCAGGAAATTATTTACCCAGAGGGTCGTGAACCTGTGGAGAATATGGTTGTGGAGGACCAAGTCTTTGGGTATATTTAAAGCTAAGTTTCTTGTTTAGGAAAGGAATCAGGGGTTAAGGGAAAAAAAGGAAGTGAATGGGCTTGAAAAGCTTAGTACATAAGCCATGATGGAATGGTGGGGCAGACTCTATGGGCTGAGTGGTTAAATTCCCCTCTGATGGTCTTATGGTCTTTCCCAGATCCTCTGCGGTAAGGAGATCCCTCGCTGGGTGAATCGGTTGGCTTACTTCAGTTCGTGCATCCCGTTCCTCCAGAGTTGTCTCCCCAAGGAGTGGCTCACGCCTGCAGCTCTCCAGAGTCACATCAGCAGCCAGGGCCTGAGCAAGGATGATCAGGATGACACAGGAGAGGACGCGTCACCATCTACTTCGGCCTCTGCAACCACATCAGGATCCGCCAGGACCTGCAGACACACCAGAGTCTAACCGGGCCTGCGGACTGCAACTTCCCTCACCCTTTTCCAGTTTTTCAAGTCTGTTTTTGGTAGACCTTCTCTGACAAACCTTGGAGCCGAGCTCTGATGCCAGAAGAGACACAATGCGATGATCTGAAATAATGATTGACTTACAGGAGTCCATCACTCAGGGGAGCAGGGGTGACAGGAAACTGCCATTGGACCCCAGACCCCAACCTTCCAGATTATTTTTAAAACACCTCTACTGTGCATTTAACCTGGACAACCAACCTTTTATGTGGCTTGAAAACTGCAGGAACAAAAAAAATCTGGTGTTGATGGCACTGACTGCTCAATGAAAGCACCCATGAAGTGTTAACAATGATATCAATATATTTATAAAAGTAAATGAACTGGAAGCATTGACCTCACAGTCGTTTCACTCCAATTTTTGTCATAAATATTGCCATGATTTTCAGTCAATCAGAGGAAGGGTGTGAGGAATGAACACAGTGGCAGAGACATTGAGGGGTGACCAAGATACGAGACCATACAGATCACAGAGAGGCCACCAATGGCACATGATGAGGAGAGGTTCTGGTGTGGGACATGGGCAAGAGGGGCATGCTCTGGGAGCATGGCAGAGGCATAGATTCCACAGCACCACGAGAACAGGACACATCCTTCAAGGAGGTAGGGATTGGAGAGCATTGCTCCAATACATGGAGCAGAGAGTAACGAACTCTGACTAATGGATGCTCGACAGGGGCAAGGAAGCCAAGCCAGTCCGAAACAGGATTGGAAAGGGCAATGGCAGCAAAGATTGCTGGAATGGCAAACTGAGATTTTGATGCACTTCCCATACAGAGAGAAGAAAAGACATTATACTCACCCACACAGGGTGTAGGAGGGACACTGTACTCCCAACACAGGTTGTAGGAGGGACACTGAACTCCTCACACAGGGTGTAGGAGAGAATTTGAACTCCCTTCACAGGGTGTAGGAGCGACACAGTACTCCCCACAGAGGGTGTAGGAGTGACACTGTATTCCCCACACAAGGTGTAGGAGGGACACTGTACTCCCCAGACAGCATGTAGAAGGGACACAGTACGGCCCACAGAGGATGTAGGAGTGACACTGTACTCCCCACACAGCATGTAGGAGGGATACTGTATGCCCCACAGAGGATGTAGGAGGAAAACGGTACTCCACACACAGCGTGTAGGAGGGACACTGTACTCCCCATACAGGGTGTAGGAGAGACACTGAACATCCATCACAGAGTGTAAGAGGGAGACTCTATTCCCCATATAGGGTGTAGGAGGGACACTGAACACCCATCACAGGGTATAGGAAGGAGACTCTACTCACCATATAGGGTATACAAAGGACACTGTACTCCCCACAGAGGGTGTAAGAGGGACACTGTACTCCACACACAGGATGTAGGAAGGACACTGTACTCCCCATATAGGGTGTATGAGAGACACTGCACACCCTAGACATGATGTAGGAGGGATAATGTACTTCACAAAGAGGGTGTAGGAGGGACACTTTACTCCCCACATAGGGTGTAAGAGAGAGACTGTACTCCCCACACAGGGTGTAGGAAGGACACTATACGCACATCACAGGGTATAGGAGGGAGACTGTACTCCCCATATAGGGTGTACGAGGGACTCTGCACTCCCCAGACAAGGTGTAGGAAGAACACTGTACACTCCAAAGAGGGTGTAGGGTGGACACATTATGCCCCACATAGGATGTAAGAGGGACACTGTACTCCACACACAGCGTGTAAGAGAGAGAATGTACTCCCCATATAGGGTGTAGGAAGGACACTATACACCTATCATAGGTTTAAGAGGGAGACTGTACTCCCCATATCGGGTGTACAAGGGACACTGTACTCCACAGTGAGGGTGTAGGACGGATACTGCACTCCCCACACAAGGCGTAGGAGGAACACTGTACACCCCAAAGAGGCTGTAGGGTGGACACATGACTCCACACGTAGGGTGTAGGCGGGACACGACTCCCCCCACAAGGTGTATGAAGGACACTGTACTCCACATATAGGGTGTACGAGGGACACTGTACACCCTACACATGTAGGAGGGACAATGTACTCCACAAAGAGGGTGTAGGAGGGACACTTTACTCCCCAAACAGGGTGTGAGGTGGGACATTGTGTTCCCCACACAGGGTGTAGGTGGGACACTCTACTCCCCAAACAGGGTTAGGAGCGACACTGTCTCCCCACAGATGGTGTAGGGTTGACCCTCCACTACCAATACAGGGTGTACAAGGGTCACTGTACTCCCCAGTGAGAGTGTAGCAGGGATACTGTACTCCTCACACTGGGTGTAGAAGGGACACTGTACTTGCCACACAAGGTGTAGGAGGGACACTGTACTCCCCATATAGGTGTATGAAGGACACTGTACTCCACGGAACAGGTGTAGGATAGACACTGTTCTCACCATATAGGTGTACGAGGGATATTGTACTCCATAGAGATGGTGTAGGAGGGACATTGTACTCCCCAAACAGGGTGTAGGAGGGACACTGTACACTGCATATAGAGTGTGAGAGGGACACTGTACTCCACAGAGAGGGTGTAGGTGGGACATTGTACTCCCCATATTAGGTGTATGAGGGAACTGTACTCCACAGAGTGGGAGTAGGAGGGACACTGTACTCCCCGGACAGGATGTAGGAGGGACATTGTACTCACACCCAGTGAGTTGGTGAATTACTGCACTGCCACAGAGAATGTGAATTGCACTGTACTCTCTTATAGAATGTCCAAATGGCATTGAATCCCTGCAAGTTTTTTCCTAGTGAATTGTACAGGATGTAGATATTGCACTCCCCCACAGATAAAAGGTAATACTATGAACACACACACACACACACACTTGCACACCCACACCCTCACTCACACACCCATACTCACACCAATACAGACTCACTTGTAGACAGATACATGTGGAAGCACCTACATACACACACCCATATACACACTTACACAAACACAGACAGACAGACAAACTGAGAGACACACACACACACACACACACACACACACACACACACACACACACACACACACACACACACACACACACTCTCTCTCTCTCTCTCTCTCTCTCTCTCTCTCTCTCTCTCTCAAAACTGGAAGATTAACCAAATGGACAGGTGGTATAGCTTTGATAAAATTCATTTCCTGAGAATTTATTTTCTGCGTGTTGACTCAAAAACGTCAAATCTGATGAAAAATTATTTTCACCATATTCAATACTCTGCATTTTGTACTGACACCGAGTCAGTCAGACCCTTGCATTCATTGCAGTGAACATTTGCACAGTGAATTTCTGCATTTGAATATTGACATCCAGTGGTTTGTTTTGTGTACAGCATTTCTCCATTAAACATCATGTGTAGATGAACAACATTTTGGCCCTTTGCAATAATATATTTAGCAATGGAAAATCCTTTGCCAAGAATGCCTTGGTCACTGTAGTGTTTGAGCTTTGCAAACACAGTACAAACATTATTGCGTCTGGTTAAATACAGCTTTTAAAGGGATTACCAGCTGCAGGTGTCGCCTGGGTTCTACAGAGAATGAAAGGCAATCTGTCAAGTACTGATGTAAGTAATCCAGGAGGAAATTTATATTCTTGATAAGTATTGTGCACTTTTTTTTCATTTTTTTTTGAAGATGTGTAGTGCGTGGGTAATCTTGTTAGAAATGTCGAAAACAAACTTTGATTCTTGTTCATACCTGGTGACATATGCTGTTAGCACAATGCTAATACAGTGTGAGCGAGCCAGGATTGAATTTGGTGCTGTCTGCGAGGAGTTTGGATGTTCTTCCCGTGGCCTTCATGGGTTCCCCCCTCCCCGACCCTCCCCGGGGTGTTCCGGTTTCCTACTGGATTTCAAAGACATATGGGGTTGGGTGTAATCGGGCAGTAGGTGTTTCATGGACAGGAAAGCCCTTCTACTGTGCAAATTTGTTAAAATATAAAAGACAGAGGAAAATCATATTATAAGTCTACCAATCCAACTCCAACCCTAGCCAATAACTAGACCAACATCTTGAACATAAATTCAAAGCATAAACCCTGACTGAATTCTTGTCCTAATGGAGATTATTCATCAGCCCCAAGTGCCTCCGTATACAAAGAAAATGGGACCAATAATTCTCTATGGGCCGCAGAGACTCCTAATCCCATTCCTTCAGAATAAACAGGTCACCATCTCTCATCCATAATTTCACCAGACCCTTTGGCGATGCTACAGTAAGTTAGTCGGGTATAGGTAAACCACCTGAGG
The DNA here is from genome assembly GCF_036971445.1 of Narcine bancroftii. Taxonomy (NCBI): domain Eukaryota; kingdom Metazoa; phylum Chordata; class Chondrichthyes; order Torpediniformes; family Narcinidae; genus Narcine; species Narcine bancroftii. The sequence goes on along the minus strand of NC_091470.1, from coordinate 118,032,369 downwards.
AAAACTACAAGCGAGAGAAGCCAAAGTTAGCCGCTCATCTTCCACATTTGTGCATGGACAGAGGACATGGCACCAACATCATAGACAGAGGATTGGGGGAGGAACTGAAAAAGAAAAAGGTAAAATGTACAACCAGAAGATCTGAGAAAAAGTTGCTTCCATACACCTCATCGAAACCACTTCAAACAATTGGATGCTTTACAGCAGAGCTGCAGGTAGATGTCCAGAGTAATCTTACACTACCTACCATGATGGCAGAGTTTGTTGTCATAGTGGAACGAGGGGAACCTCTACTGAATAGGGAGATGGCGCAGGCAATGGATGTATTATGTATAGGCCTGGATGTGAACTCAGTGCAATTCTATATTTATCTGAAGGACGAATTCCTGTCATTTTTTGAAGGATTTGGAAAACTAAGGAACAGGCAGATCAAACTGAAAATTGATTCAGAGGTCAGGCCAGTAGCACAACCCATGAGAAGGACATCGTTTGGGGAGGAGTCACGTGATGGAGTAGTGGCCGGACGGTGAACTCCAGCCCTCTCCAGAAAAGTCGGAAAAAACAAAGGAAAACACAAAGGCACAAAAATAAAAATTAAAGAAAAGTGAATATAAAGGTGGAAAGAAGATGGCGACGAAAAAAGAAAAATCGAAATCAACGGTAAGAAGAGAGGAAGAGAAGACAACGGAAGAAGAAGGAGAAGGCCTTACCTGTTCGAAGAGGCCCGCGGTGGAGAGAGAAACCCGCTCCCTCAGGTCGGTAGAAAGTGGACAACAAAAATGGCTCGCTGAGCCGAGTAAAAGTGCGCAACCGCGCATGCGCGAGGAGTCGCGCATGCGCGATGCGCATGCAAAAAAACACACAGACAGGAGGGGTGGCCAGCTGGGGAGTCGATCTCCACAGCCGGCAATGACAGCTGCAGAACACCTGCAGCAAGAGGAGAACATAGAAGACAACGAAAACAAGAAAGAAGAGAAGGGCAACAAAGAAACAACAGATGGCCAACCCAGAGGAAGAAGAGGAAGAGGAAGAGTACAGTGAAATAGAAGAAGGGAAAGGCAAGACAAAGGATATACTTTCTCTTATTAAAGAATACATGGAGTCATTTAAAGAATGGCAAGCACAAGAATTTAATGATTTAAGAAGAAGAATAAACAATACAGAAGAGAAAATGAATAAAATAGAAATGACCTTAACAGAAATGGGAAAGAGAATGGACAAGATGGAAGAGCGGGAAGCAGCAGTAGAAATGGAGGTAGAGGACTTAAAAAAGAAATTAGAGGAATCTAATAAAAAAGTTATAGAGACACAAGAACTGTTAGCTCAGAAAATAGATATAATGGAAAATTATAACAGAAGAAATGACATAAAGATAGTGGGCCTTAAGGAAGATGAAGAAGGCAAGAATATGAGAGACTTTATAAAAGATTGGATCCCCAGGATCCTAGGATGTCCAGAACTACAGCAAGATATGGAAATAGAAAGGGCACATAGAGCATTGGCCTTTAAACCACAACCACAACAAAGGCCAAGATCTATTTTAGTAAAATTCCTAAGATATACTACAAGAGAAAAGGTACTGGAGAAGACAATGGAAAAAGAAAGAGAGGGCAACAAGCCACTGGAGTACAAAGGGCAAAAAATCTTCATTTATCCAGATATAAGTTTTGAACTCCTGAAGAAGAGAAAGGAGTTCAATACAGCAAAGACGATTTTATGGAAGAAAGGGTATAAATTTATACTAAAGCATCCAGCGGTATTGAAAATATTTATTCCAGGACAACAAAACAGACTATTCTCGGATCCAGAGGAAGCACGAAAATTTGCAGAACAATTACAAAATAGACTGAGGGATGAAGACGTGTAACGAGAGTACAAAAGACTGAGAACTAAAAAGACACATAAGTTTTGAACTCCTGAAGAAGAGAAAGGAGTTCAATACATCGAAAACTATCTTATGGGAAAAAAAAACTATTCTCGGATCCAGAGGAAGCAAGGAAATTTGCAGAACAACTACAAAACAACCAGAGAGATGAAGATATGAAATAAGAGTAAAAATGACCACGATTTATATGTATGTGGGTAAAGAGGAATATGTGTGTATATGTATAATGTGCATACATGAATGTATCCGTATTTAGAGGAAAATATAGATAGTATAGATAAGAATTAATAAGGGAAGGAAATGGAAAAGAGGGAATAAGGAGGGAACTAAAAGAGTGACCTTTGTTACATATGAAAAGTGAAATCTTTTCTGGGGGGGGGCTGGGTGGGGAGGAGTTGCGGTCACTGCAAAATCAGCTGACGCTTGCGAGTGAATTCGCAAATCCAAATGGAGAGGGGAGATGTGGTTGTCCGACAAGGGATAAAGGACAACTCAGGAGGGGGAGGGGAGATTGGGGCTAAAGAAGTTTTAAATAGGAGAATAAGGAAAATGTTTGATGTTTTAGGAATGTTGTCTTATAAAGGGATCAAAACAAGAAAACAGAAATGGATAAGAAGGAAAGGTAATGATGGAGAAACGGAAAGGGAAGATAAACAAAGTATAAAATGGCTACGTTGAACTATATGACTTTAAATATTAATGGAATACATAACCAAATTAAAAGGAATAAACTGCTAAATTTACTGAAAAAAGAAAAAAATTGATAAAGCATTTGTGCAAGAAACACATTTAACTGAATTGGAGCACAAGAAATTAAAGAGAGATTGGGTAGGACGCGTAACAGCAGCATCGTATAATTCAAAAGCAAGAGGAGTAGCTATATTAATTAGTAAAAATGTGCCATTTAAAATAGAAGAGGAAATAATAGATCCAGCAGGGAGATATGTAATGATAAAATGTCAGATATATTCGGAGTTTTGGAATCTACTCAATGTATATTCACCTAACGAAGAAGATCAAAAGTTTATGCAAGATATCTTTTTGAAGGTAGCAGATACGCAAGGGAACATATTAATAGGAGGGGACTTCAACCTGAATTTGGATTCAAATATGGACAAAACTGGCAAAAAAATTAACAGAAAGAACAAAGTAACCAAATTTATAATTAAATCGATGGAAGAAATGCAACTTTTGGATATATGGAGGAAACAACACCCAAAGGAAAAGGAATATTCATATTACGCGGCTAGACATAAAACATACTCAAGAATAGACCTATTTTTGTTATCAGCTCGTATGCAAGATAGAGTAAGAAAAACAGAATATAAAGCTAGAATACTATCGGACCATTCACCCTTAATATTGACAGTAAAGTTAGAAGACATCCCTCCAAGAATGTATAGATGGAGATTAAACCCCATGTTACTTAAAAGGCAGGATTTTAGAGAATTTATTGAAAAACAAATAAAAATGTATTTTGAAATAAATACGGAATCAGTGGAAGATAAGTTTATACTATGGGATGCAATGAAAGCATTCATTAGAGGGCAAATAATAAGTTATGTAACCAAGATGAAGAAGGACTATAATCAGGAAACAGAGCAGTTGGAAAGGGAAATAGTAAATATAGAAAAAGAATTAGCAATGAAGGAAGATTCAACTAAAAGAAGAGAATTGGCGGATAAAAAAATAAAATGTGAAACACTACAAACATATAAGGTGGAGAAGAATATAATGAAGACAAAACAGAAATATTATGAACTAGGTGAAAAAACGCACAAAATCCTAGCATGGCAGCTTAAGACAGAACAAGCTAAGAAAATGGTATTGGCATCAAGGAAAAAAGACAAACAAATTACATATAATCCAAAAGAAATTAAGGAAAACTTTAGAGAATTCTATGAACAATTATACCAAACTGAAAACGAAGGGAAAGAAGGGAAAATAGATGAATTTCTGACTAAAATTGAACTACCAAAACTACAAATAGAGAAACAAAATAAATTAACAGAGCCATTTGGAATAGTAGAAATACAAGAGATAATTTAAAAATTACCAAATAATAAGACACCAGGAGAGGATGGATTCCCAATAGAATTCTACAAAACATTTAAAGATTTATTAATTCCACCCCTCCTGGAAGTAATCAACCAGATTGATAAAACACAAAGCTTATCAGATTCATGTAAAACAGCAATAATTACAGCAATACTAAAGCAAGGGAAAGATCCACTCTCACCAGCGTCATATAGACCAATATCTTTACTTAACACCGATTATAAGATAATAGCTAAACTATTAGCAAACAGATTAGCAGAGTATGTACCGAAAATGGTAAATTTAGACCAAACTGGATTTATCAAAAAAAGACGCACAACAGACAATATTTGTAAATTTATTAACTTAATTCATGCAGTAGAAGGGAATAAAGCACCTACAGTAGCAGTTGCTTTAGACGCAGAAAAGGCCTTTGACAGAGTAGAATGGAATTATTTGTTCAAAGTATTGCAAAAATTCAGTTTACCGGAGAAGTATATTAATTGGATTAAAGCATTATATAAGGGACCGTTAGCGAAAGTGACAGTAAATGGACATGTATCAAAGCAATTTAACTTAAGCAGGTCAACATGGCAGGGATGCCCACTATCACCTTTATTGTTCGCGTTAGCTATAGAACCACTAGCAGAATTGATAAGAACAGATAATAATATAAAAGGAATAAAAATAAAAGACAAGGAATATAAAATCAGTTTATTTGCGGATGATGTTATAGTGTACTTAACAGAACCAGAACTATCAATAAAAGAATTATATAAGAAATTGAAGGAATATGGAGAAGTGTCGGGTTACAAGATAAACGTAAATAAAAGTGAAGCAATGCCTATGAATAATGCGGATTTCTCAAAATTTAAGAAGGAATCACCATTTAGATGGCAAATGCAAGCAATAAGATACCTAGGTGTACAAATAAACAAAAATCTCGGCCAACTATATAAACTCAATTATTATCCACTAATGAAAAAATTACGGGACGATTTAGAGCATTGGAAAGATTTACCACTAACACTAATAGGAAGGATAAACTGTATTAAAATGAACATTTTTCCAAGGATATTATACTTATTTCAGGCATTGCCAATACAACTGACAGAGAAATTCTTCAAGGAGTTAAAGAAAATAATAAGAAAATTTTTATGGAGAGGGGGGAAACCGAGGATAGCACTAGATAAATTAACAGAATGGTATAAACAAGGAGGCTTACAACTGCCAAACTTTAAAAATTATTATAGAGCTGCACAATTAAGATACCTATCAGATTTTTATCAAACAAGGGAAAAGCCAGATTGGACGAGATTAGAATTAGATAAAATAGGGGAAAAGATACCTGAACACATATTATATAAATGGGATGAAAAATTGGTACAACATAGAAGTTCTCCAGTATTACATCATCTCCTCAATATTTGGAAGAAGATTCATGTAGAAAGAAATAAAACAAATTATCAATTACCAAAACTAATATTGACGCAAAACAAGTTACTCCCTTTTACAATAGATAACCTTTCCTTTAGAGAATGGGAAAAAAAAGGGATTAAAAGAATAGAAAATTGTTTTTCAGGAAATAGATTCTTATCCTTTGAACAAATGAAAGATAAGTACAATATAACTCAAGATACAGCGCTGGCATATTACCAATTGAGATCCGACTTGAAGGATAAATTAGGAAGCAGCTTTAGTTTGCCAGAGGGAAGTAACCTTGAATATGTGATTACAGATACAATGATAATCAAAAGATTTATAACAAATATGTATATTAAACTGCAAGAAAAGGAGAATGAGGAAACAAATGGTAAAACTAAACCAAACTGGGAACAAGATTTAAATATAAAGATAAAAAAGGAAACATGGGAGAAGTTATGCTCCGGAACGATGAGAAATACAATAAATACGAGGTTACGTATGATACAATATAACTGGATACACAGGCTATACATTATACCTCAAAAGTTAAATAAATGGGACCCAACAGTATCTGATAGATGTTTTTGATGTAAAAAAGAAATGGGAACAACAATTCATGCAATCTGGACATGTGAGAAAGTAAAAAAATTTTGGGAAGATCTAAATCAGATATTAAATAAAATAACAGAAAACAATATACCAAAGAATCCAGAGATCTTCCTCCTAAGTAACATAAAAAACAAAGAATTTGGAATTGATTTGGAGGATGCACAAAAAACATTTGTTAAGATAGCTCTAGCCGTAGCAAAAAAATGTATTATGTCAACCTGGAAATTAGAAGATAATTTGAAAATACAACAATGGTATATAGAAATGAATAATGTATTCCATTAGAAAAAATAACATATAGTTTAAGAAATAATATTGAAATATTCGAACAAATATGGGAGCCTTACATTAAATACAATAGCGAAAACCTACCGGGGACAATCATTACCTAAGTTAACGGAAGGAAAAGGAAATGAAAAGAATGGACTCAGTAGAATTTCTGGTGTATTTTTATTGAATGACAACATTGTCTGACTGGTTTAATGTATCCTAGATTGTATACCTTAAATGGACGGGAGGGGGAAGGTAGGGAGGGTGGGATGGGAGGAGGGGGGGGGAGAAAATGGCGCTGTATATGTGTGAAAAGGAAAAAGTGTGTACCATGGTTAATGTGATTTATGGTGTGAAAAATAAAAAATTTAAAAAAAAAAAAAGAAGGACATCGTTTGGGCTAAGGGAGAAAGTAGAAGCAAAAATACACTAACTTATCCAACAAGACATAATTGAACCAGTGGAAGAACCGACACCTTGGGTCAGCCCAGTCTTTGTAGTCCCGAAACCCAATGGAGAGATCAAACTATGTATTGATATGAGGAGAGCAAACAAAGCAGTAGTGAGGGAAAGGCACCCCATTCCTACAATGGATGAAGTCTTACAGGAACTATAGACAAGCAAAGTCTTGTCAAAGTTGGATTTGATAGCTAGAACTAGAGCCAGAGTCAAGAAAAATCACTACATTTGTCAAACATTGTGGATTGTTTAGATACAAGGGGTTATTATTTGGTGTAAACACTGCTACGGAGATCTATCAACATGAAATTCACAAAGTGATCCAAGGAGTTTCAGGCACAGCTAACATCTTAGATGATATCATTGTCCATGGTGCCACATGTAAGGAACATGATGAGAGACAGTGAATGCAGACAAATGTTTGCTGGGTGTATCTGAGTCTAGTGAAGGTATCAATCCAACAGAAGATCAAATCAAGGCAGTTGCAGAGGTTCGAGAACCAAGGGATGCGACAGAAGTGAGGAGTTTCCTGGGGTGAGTGAACTTTTGGGCAAGGTTCAGACTAAATCTAGCAACTCTTGCAGAACCACTGAGAAGGCTAACATGAAAAAATACTCACTTTGTGTTCAGACCTGACCGTAAGAAAGCATTTCAGAAATTGAAAAGCAGCCTGATGAGTGCACATACATTGGGATATTTTGATCCAAAGGCTCAGACACGAGTCATAGCTGATGCTAGCCCAATGGGACTAGGAGCAGTCCTAGTTCAGAAGCAAGGGGAACAATGGAGGGTGATTGCATATGCGAGCAAGTCACTTACTGATGTTGAATGACGTTATTCATAGATAGAGAAGGAGGCCCTGGGACTGAGAACATTTCCATGCTTATCTATGTGGCATAGAGTTCCAGCTCTTAACTGATCACAGACCACAGACTCTGAGATTGAAGCTATGTGCTTGAATTGAAAGATGGATCCTGAGACTACAACAATATCACTACAGGATGATTTACTTAGCAGGGAAAAACAATATTGCCGATTCACTATCAAGGTTGCTGAAAGACGATGGGATAAAGCACTCAATGCTTGAGATGGAGGCTGGATCATTTGTGAGATTCGTTATGGTGAACCCTACACCACGGGCAGTACAAACCAGGGACATCAAGGAGAAATCGTGCATGGACCCAGAACTGATGGACATTAGGGATTGGATCAACACCAGCAACTGGAACAGCTGTCAAAACAAAACCTATGGGGCCATTAGAGATGGACTGTACACAATCAGAAGATTGTACTCGGGGGAATCAGATTTGTCATTCCACAGAAATTGAGAGGGAGAATGTAGCACTGGCTCACGAGGGACATTTGGGAGTTGATGGGACAAAACAAAACCTCCGTACAAAGGTTTGGTGAACAGGAATGGAAAAAATGTGGAAAAATATGTGAGATCATGTCATGGATGTCAGGTGACAAGCAGACCTAACCCACCTGAACCAATACGAAGCACACTGCTACCAGCAGGACAATGGGAGGATAGTGCAGTAGACTTCTTGGATCCATTCTCAACTGAAGAGTTGATCATAGTGGTTGTCAATTATTACAGCAGATATTATGAGTGTGTCATAATGAAGTCAACAACAGCAGAAAAGACTATCGCAGCCCTGAGGGAGATCTTCACCTATACCAGTGACTTTGCATTCGGACAATGGATCTCAATTCATATCAGAGATATTCTGACAATTTATGAGAACCATTGTGTACACCATCACAAGGTTATACCATCACAGGGTTACACCAAAATGGCCACAGGCCTATGGAGAAGTTGAACATCAGAATCAGTCACTAGAGAAAAGAATGAGAATTGCTCGAGCAGAAGGCAAGGACTGAAAAGAAGCTCTTTTGACCTACATAGCCGCATACAGAGCAACACCACATAGCACCACAGGAAAATGTCCAGCAGAGCTCTTGTTCGGAAGAAAGATCAGAACCAAAATACCACTGGTTGTTGACGTAGTGAATGACCAGGAAGTGGAAGACCACGATGCTGAAAAAAGAGGAAACAAAACTGAATGCGGACATGAAAAGGAAGGCCAGCCTTCAGATGTTAAACCAGGGGTTGAGGCACTGGTGAGGAAAGAAAGTCAGAATAAAATGGACACACTGTTTATTCCCCAACCATATGTGGTGGTGTCCAGAGAAGGAAATTAGATGACAGTCCAGTCACCAGGTGTTACTTATGACAGAAACACATCACATGTGAAAAAGTATTATCATCGCAATGCTCCAGTGATGTCAACACCAGACGAAACTGTGAGAGAGCAGAGCTGAGATGACCAGCTTGATGGACCTGGAATGCACCAGCTGGAACGAGAAACTACTGAAAACCAGCATCAAGGCAGTAGAGAAACGGAGCAGGACATCATGGTCAGCAGTCCAGAAATGGGCCAGACAACACGAGGGCCAGAGAGACTGCAACATCAGCGATGACCATCGAGGAAATTTCAAGACTTCATGATGTAATAGTGCGGAGAACTTTGTATTTTATGGGTTGGAAATCTCTGTTTTGTAAATAATCCAGGAAAATATGTGATTTGGAAATTGAAGTTGATGTTGGTCTTGAAAAAAATCATGATTGAAAGTTGACTGGTTTAAAAGAAGTTTAAGCATTATTCATTTATTTGCTGTTCTTTTTACTTGATAAGGCATAGTGATAAATAATATAGTTCCATTATTGACTATAAAGCTTTGAGGGATAATATAGATTGGTTATCGACTCTAATGGCTGGCATGTTGCACAGAAGCATGAGGAATTAAAAATTGAGCATATTTGAACTCAACCTCAGAGTGTTGACTTTATTTGACCTCAGGATTTGACAGAGATCAACAGGGTGACCTTTCAGAGGGTGAGTTCCACACACTGACAATTCTAGACAGAATGTTTAGTGCTATCAATGAGGGACACATTTCGAGGCTTCTGTATATTTGAAATGCACTCATGCAAGCAATTGCAGCAATTTTACTGTTCTACCACAGGAATGAGTTGAATACTAAGTACTTTCTTTTTCCATTAGTGGCTGCGGGATAAATGATCCTGGGAGAGATCCTCACTCCTCCATGCCACTGTGGAACGTGAACAGACATAGTTTGAAGCCTTCTCTGGGAAGGGAGATCACTGGTTCCCTCAGCCCTGCACTAAAGTGGCCATTAAGATAAGGAATGGGGGTGAAATCCTCAATCTTCACCCTTGGATGCGAGAATATAGACAACAAGAGCAGAGTGAAACTTTGCCACAAACATTTCTTAGCTAATATTCTTATGCATTTCTAATGCAAAATGTGTCAAAATCACTGATATAAGCCTCAGATAAAACTTTTAATTGATGATATGGTGATTGATGCAATGCTATTCCAGTGCCAAGGACCTGGGTTCAAAGCTGGAGTTGATACGTTCGCCTCATGACTGCGTGGGTTTCCTTGGGTTCTCTGGTTTCCTCCCACCCTCCAAAATGTATGGGAGGGTGTAGGTTAATTTAGGTCTGATTGAGCAGCTGCAAATAAAATTTCAAACTTAAAACAATATTGCTCATCCATACTGATCAAGTTGTGGAGCAGAGCTTGGCCCAGATCCTTCTTTTATTTTTCTATCCACGTGTGCCTGAAAATCTTTTTAAAAATTGTCTCTGTCTTGACCGCATCCTCTGGCAGCTCATCTACCCAGCACCCACCATTGTTCCATGTACCTAGAACCCACCACCATTCCATATACCCAGCACCCACCATTGTTCCATATACCCAGCACCCACCACCATTCCATATACCCACACCCACCATTGTTCCATATACCTAGAACCCACCACCATTCCATATACCCAGCACCCACCATTGTTCCATGTACCTAGAACCCACCACCATTCCATATACCCAGCACCCACCATTGTTCCATGTACCTAGAACCCACCACCATTCCATATACCCAGCACCCACCATTGTTCCATGTACCTAGAACCCGCCACCATTCCATATACCCAGCACCCACCATTGTTCCATGTACCTAGAACCCACCACCATTCCATATACCCAGCACCCACCATTGTTCCATGTACCTAGAACCCACCACCATTCCATATACCCAGCACCCACCATTGTTCCATGTACCTAGAACCCATCACCATTCCATATACCCAGCACCCACCATTGTTCCATGTACCTAGAACCCACCACCATTCCATATACCCAGCACCCACCATTGTTCCATGTACCTAGAACCCACCACCATTCCATATACCCAGCACCCACCATTGTTCCATGTACCTAGAACCCACCACCATTCCATATACCCAGCACCCACCATTGTTCCATGAACCTAGAACCCACCACCATTCCATATACCCAGCACCCACCATTGTTCCATGTACTTAGAACCCACCACCATTCCATATACCCAGCACCCACCATTGTTCCATGTACCTAGAACCCACCACCATTCCATATACCCAGCACCCACCATTGTTCCATGTACCTAGAACCCACCACCATTCCATATACCCAGCATCCACCACCATTTCATATACCCACACCCACCGCCATTCCATATACCCAGCACCCACCATTGTTCCATGTACCTAGAACCCACCACCATTCCATATACCCAGCATCCACCACCATTTCATATACCCACACCCACCACCATTCCATATACCCAGCACCCACCACCATTCCATGTACCGAGAACCCACTACCATTCCATATACCCAGCACCCAGCACCATTCCATATACCCAGCACCCAGCACAATTCCATGTACCCAGAACCCACCACCATTCCATGTACCCGGAACCCACCACCATTCCATATACCCAGCACCCAGCACCATTCCATGTACCCTGAACCCACCACCATTCCATGTACCCAGAACCCACCACCATTCCATGTACCCAGAATCCACCACCATTCCATGTACCCAGAACCCACCACCATTCCATATACCCAGCACCCAGCACCATTACATGTACCCAGGACCCACCACCATTCCATGTACCCAGCACCCACCACCATTTCATATACCCAGCACCCAGCACCATTTCATTTACCCAGCACCCACCACCATTCCATGTACCCAGAACCCACCACCATTCCATGTACCCAGCACCCACCACCATTTCATGTACCCAGAACCCACCACCATTCCATGTACCCAGCACCCACCACCATTCCATGTACCCAGAACCCTCCACCATTCCATATACCCAGAACCCACCACCATTCCATATACCCAGCACCCAGCACCATTCCATGTACCCAGAACCCACCACCATTTCATGTACCCAGAACCCACCACCATTTCATATACCCAGCACCCACCACCATTCCATGTACCCAGCACCCACCACCATTCCATGTACCCAGAACCCACCACCATTCCATATAGCCAGCACCCAGCACCATTCCACATACCCAGAACCCAGCACCATTCCATATAGCCAGAACCCACCACCATTCCATGTACTCAGAACCCACCACCATTCCATGTACCCAGCACCCACCACCATTCCATGTACCCAGAACCCACCACCATTCCATGTACCCAGCACCCACCACCATTCCATGTACCCAGAACCCACCACCATTTCACATACCCAGCACCCACAGCCATTCCATGTATCCAGAAAGATACATTGAATGTAAGAGGAATCTTCAGAGAGGAGTTAGGAAAGCTAAAAGAAGGTACGAGAAAACTATGGCAAGCAGGGTGAAAACTAATCCAAAAGAGTTCTACAAATATGTTAATGGTAAGAGGAAAGCTAGAGACAAAATTGGTCCCTTAGAAAATCAGAGCGGAAAACTGTGTGTGGAGCCTAGAGAAATGGGGGAGATATTGAACAGTTTCTTTTCTTCGGTATTCACTAAGGAGAAAGATATTGGGAGATGTGAGATAAAAAAAGCAAATTGGGTAAATATGTGGAATATAGAGATTACAAAAGGTGTAGTTTTAAGGCTTTTGAAGAATATAAAGGTGGATAAGTCTCCGGGACCAGACGGGATTTTCCCCAGGACTTTGAGAGAAGTGAGGGAGGAAATAGCAGAGGCTCTGGCGGTAATTTTCCAAATGTCATTAGATATGGGGATAGTGCCGGAGGATTGGCGCATTGCGCATGTGGTTCCGTTATTTAAAAAGGGTTCAAGGAGGAAGCCTGGCAACTATTGGCCTGTAAGTTTGACATCTGTGGTAGGTAAATTAATGGAGAAAATTCTTAGAGATAGTACTTATAAACATCTGGATAGACAGGGTCTGATCAGGAGCACTCAACATGGATTTGTGGGAGGAAGGTCATGTTTGACCAATCTGATTGAATTTTTTGAAGAGGTGACTAGGAATGTGGATGAGGGTAGCGCAGTGGATGTTGTCTATATGGACTTCAGTAAGGCCTTCGATAAGGTACCACATGGAAGGTTAATTAGGAAGGTGCAGTCTTTAGGAATAAATTTTAAGATAGTCAAATGGATTGAACATTGGCTGAAAGGGAGAGGCCAAAGGGTGGTAGTGGATAATTGTCTGTCAGGTTGGAGGCCGGAGACCAGTGGTGTGCCTCAAGGATCTGTATTGGGCCTATTGTTGTTCGTTATATACATTAATGATCTAGATGATGGTGTGGTGAATTGGATTAGTAAATATGCAGACGATACTAAGATAGGTGGAATAGTGGATAATGAAGAAGGTTTTCAAGGATTGCAGAGGGATTTGGGCTGCTTAGAAAAGTGGGCTGAAAAATGGCAGATGGAATTTAATGCTGATAAGTGTGAGGTGCTTCATTTTGGTAAGAAGAATCAGAATAGGACATACGTGGTAAATGGGAGAGCATTGAGGAATACAGAAGAGCAGAAAGATTTAGGAGTAACGGTACATCGTTCCCTGAAGGTAGAAACTCACGTGAATAGGGTGGTGAAGAAGGCTTTTAGTATGCTGGCCTTTATCAATCATTGCATGGAATATAGGAGTTGGGAGGTAATGTTGAGATTGTATAAGACATTGGTGCGGCCTAATTTGGAGTTCTGTGTGCAGTTCTGGTCGCCTAATTATAGGAAGGATATAAACAGAGTGGAGAGAGTGCAGAGAAGGTTTACCAGAATGTTGCCTGGGTTTAAGCATCTGGAGTATGGGGAGAGATTGGACAGATTGGGTCTTTATTCTTTGGAGCGTAGAAGGTTGAGAGGGGATTTGATAGAAGTATTTAAGATTATGAAAGGGATAGACAGAATGGATGTGGATAGACTATTTCCGTTAAGAGGAGGAAAGATTAAAACAAGAGGACATGAGTTAAGAATTAAGGGGCAGAGGTTTAGAGGTAACATGAGGAGTAACTTCTTTACTCAGAGAGTGGTAGCCGTGTGGAATAATCTTCCGGGAGAAATAGTGGCGGCGGAGTCAATTGTATTATTTAAGAAAAGGTTGGACAGGTATATGGATGAGAAGAAGATGGAGGGTTATGGGCATTGTGCAGAGAGGTGGGACTAGAAAGGGGTGTTTGGTTCGGTGCGGACTAGAAGGGCCTAATGGCCTGTTTCCGTGCTGTAATTGTTATATGTTATTTATTATTAAACCCACCACCATTTCATATACCCAGCAACCACCACCATTCCATGTACCGAGCACCCAGCACCATTCCATATACCCAGAACCCAGCACCATTCCTTGTAACCAGAACCCACCACCATTCCATATACCCAGCACCCAGCTCCATTCCATGTACCCAGAACCCACCATCATTCCAAGTACCCAGAACCCACCAGCATTCCATATACCCAGCACCCAGCACCATTCCATGTACCCATCACCCACCACCATTCCATATACCCAGCACCCACCACCATTCCATGTACCCAGAACCCACCACCATTCCATGTACCCAGAACCCACCACCATTTCATATACCCAGCACCCAGCACCATTCCATGTACCCAGAACCCACCACCATTCCATGTACCCAGAAACCACCACCATTTCATATACCCAGCACCCACCACCATTCCATATACCCAGCACGCAGCAACATTCAATATACCCAGCACCCACCACCATTCCATGTACCCAGCACCTACCACCATTCCATGTACCCAGAACCCACCACCATTCCATATACCCAGCACCCAGCACCATCCATGTACCCAGAACCCACCACCATTTCATATACCCAGCACCCACCACCATTCCATGTACCCAGAACCCACCACCATTCCATATACCCAGCACCCAACGCCATTCCATGTACCCAGAAGCCACCACCATTCCATATACCCAGCACCCACCACCATTCCATGCACCCAGCACCCACTATCATTCCATGAACCCAGAACCCACCAATATTCCATATACCCAGAATCCACCACCATTCCATATACCCAGAACCCACCACCATTCGACATACCCAGCACCCACCACCATTCCATGTACCCAGAACCCACCACCATTCCATATACCCAGCACCCAGCACCATTCCATATACACAGAACCCACCAACATTCCATGTACCCAGCACCCACCACCATTCCATATACCCAGAAGCCATCACGATTCCATATACCCAGCACCCAGCACCATTCCATGTACCCTGCACCCACCACCATTCCATGTACCCAGAACCCACCACCATTCCATAAACCCAGCTCCCAGCACCATTCCATGTATCCAGAACCCACCGCTATTTCATATACCCGGCACCCAGCACCATTCCATGTACCCAGAACACACCATCATACCATGTACCCAGAACCCACTACCATTTCATATACCCAGAACCCAGCACCATTCCATGTACCCAGAACCCACCACCATTTCATGTACCCAGCACCCAGCACCATCCATGTACCCAGAACACATCACCATACCATGTACCCAGAACCCACCACAATTTCATATACCCAGAATCCACCACCATTCCATGTACCCAGAACCCACCACCATTTCATAAACCCAGAACCCACCACCATTTCATATACTCAGCACCCAGCACCATTCCATGTACCCAGCACCCACCACCATTCCATGTACCCAGAACCCACCACCATTCCATGTACCCAGCACCCACCACCATTCCATGTACCCAGAACCCACCACCATTCCATGTACCCAGCACCCACCACCATTCCATGTACCCAGAACCCACCACCATTCCATGTACAGAGCACCCACCACCATTCCATGTACCCAGCACCCACCACCATTCCATGTACCCAGCACCCACCACCATTCCATGTACCCTGCACCCACCACCATTCCATATACCCAGAACCAACGACCATTCCATGCACCCAGCACCCACTATCATTCCATGAACCCAGAACCCACCACCATTCCATATACCCAGAATCCCCCACCATTCCATATACCCAGAACCCACCACCATTCGACATACCCAGCACCCACCACCATTCCATGTACCCAGAACCCACCACCATTCCATATACCCAGCACCCAGCACCTTTCCATATACACAGAACCCACCAACATTCCATGTGCCCAGCACCCACCACCATTCCATATACCCAGAAGCCACCACCATTCCATATACCCAGCACCCACCACCATTCCATGTACCCTGCACCACCACCATTCCATGTACCCAGAACCCACCACCATTCCATAAACCCAGCTCCCAGCACCATTCCATGTACCCAGAACCCACCACCATTCCATGTACCCAGAACCCACCACCATTTCATATACCCAGCACCCAGCACCATTCCATGTACCCAGAACCCACCACCATTCCATGTACCCAGAAACCACCACCATTTCATATACCCAGCACCCACCACCATTCCATATACCCAGCACGCAGCAACATTCAATATACCCAGCACCCACCACCATTCCATGTACCCAGCACCTACCACCATTCCATGTACCCAGAACCCACCACCATTCCATATACCCAGCACCCAGCACCATCCATGTACCCAGAACCCACCACCATTTCATATACCCAGCACCCACCACCATTCCATGTACCCAGAACCCACCACCATTCCATATACCCAGCACCCAACGCCATTCCATGTACCCAGAAGCCACCACCATTCCATATACCCAGCACCCACCACCATTCCATGCACCCAGCACCCACTATCATTCCATGAACCCAGAACCCACCAATATTCCATATACCCAGAATCCACCACCATTCCATATACCCAGAACCCACCACCATTCGACATACCCAGCACCCACCACCATTCCATGTACCCAGAACCCACCACCATTCCATATACCCAGCACCCAGCACCATTCCATATACACAGAACCCACCAACATTCCATGTACCCAGCACCCACCACCATTCCATATACCCAGAAGCCATCACGATTCCATATACCCAGCACCCAGCACCATTCCATGTACCCTGCACCCACCACCATTCCATGTACCCAGAACCCACCACCATTCCATAAACCCAGCTCCCAGCACCATTCCATGTATCCAGAACCCACCGCTATTTCATATACCCGGCACCCAGCACCATTCCATGTACCCAGAACACACCATCATACCATGTACCCAGAACCCACTACCATTTCATATACCCAGAACCCAGCACCATTCCATGTACCCAGAACCCACCACCATTTCATGTACCCAGCACCCAGCACCATCCATGTACCCAGAACACATCACCATACCATGTACCCAGAACCCACCACAATTTCATATACCCAGAATCCACCACCATTCCATGTACCCAGAACCCACCACCATTTCATAAACCCAGAACCCACCACCATTTCATATACTCAGCACCCAGCACCATTCCATGTACCCAGCACCCACCACCATTCCATGTACCCAGAACCCACCACCATTCCATGTACCCAGCACCCACCACCATTCCATGTACCCAGAACCCACCACCATTCCATGTACCCAGCACCCACCACCATTCCATGTACCCAGAACCCACCACCATTCCATGTACAGAGCACCCACCACCATTCCATGTACCCAGCACCCACCACCATTCCATGTACCCAGCACCCACCACCATTCCATGTACCCTGCACCCACCACCATTCCATATACCCAGAACCAACGACCATTCCATGCACCCAGCACCCACTATCATTCCATGAACCCAGAACCCACCACCATTCCATATACCCAGAATCCCCCACCATTCCATATACCCAGAACCCACCACCATTCGACATACCCAGCACCCACCACCATTCCATGTACCCAGAACCCACCACCATTCCATATACCCAGCACCCAGCACCTTTCCATATACACAGAACCCACCAACATTCCATGTACCCAGCACCCACCACCATTCCATATACCCAGAAGCCACCACCATTCCATATACCCAGCACCCACCACCATTCCATGTACCCTGCACCACCACCATTCCATGTACCCAGAACCCACCACCATTCCATAAACCCAGCTCCCAGCACCATTCCATGTACCCAGAACCCACCGCTATTTCATATACCCGGCACCCAGCACCATTCCATGTACCCAGAACACACCATCATACCATGTACCCAGAACCCACTACCATTTCATATACCCAGAACCCATCACCATTCCATGTACCCAGAACCCACCACCATTTCATGTACCCTGCACCCAGCACCATCCATGTACCCAGAACACATCACCATACCATGTACCCAGAACCCACCACAATTTCATATACCCAGAATCCACCACCATTCCATGTACCCAGACCCACCACCATTTCATAAACCCAGAACCCACCACCATTTCATATACTCAGCACCCAGCACCATTCCATGTACCCAGCACCCACCACCATTCCATGTACCCAGAACCCACCACCATTCCATCTACCCAGCACCCACCACCATTCCATGTATCCAGAACCCACCACCATTCCATGTACCTAGCACCCACCACCATTCCATGTACCCAGAACCCACCACCATTCCATATACCCAGCACCCACCACCATTCCATGTACCCAGCACCCACCACCATTCCATGTACCCAGCACCCACCACCATTCCATGTACCCAGAACCCTCAACCATTCCATGTACCCAGAACCCACCACCATTCCATATACCCAGCACCCAGCACCATTCCATGTACCCAGCACCCACCACCATTCCATATACCCAGAACCCTCCACCATTCCATATACCCAGAACCCACCACCATTCTATATACCCAGAACCCACCACCATTCCATATACCCAGCACCCACCACCATTCCATATACCCAGCACCCACCACCATTCCATGTACCCAGAACCCACCACCATTCCATATACCCAGAACCCACCACCGTTCCGTATATCCAGAACCCACCACCATTCCATGTACCCAGAACCCACCACCTTTCCATGTACCCAGCACCCACCACCATTCCATGTACCCAGAACCCACCACCATTCCATATACCCAGCACCCACCACCATTCCATGTACCCAGCACCCACCACCGTTCCGTATACCCAGAACCCACCACCATTCCATGTACCCAGAACCCACCACTATTCCGTATACCCAGAACCCACCACCATTCCATGTACCCAGAACCCACCACTATTCCGTATACCCAGAACCTACCACCATTCCATATACCCAGAACCCACCACCATTCCATATACCCAGCACCCACCACCATTCCATGTACCCAGAACCCAGGACCATTCCATATACCCAGCACCATTCAATGTACCCAGAACCCACCACCATTCCATGTACCAAGCACCCACCACCTTTTTTTGTACCCAGAACCCACCACCATTCCATATACCCAGTACCCACCACCATTCCATGTACCCAGAACCCACCACCATTCCATATACCCAGAACCCACCACCATTCCATATACCCAGCACCCAGCACCATTCCATATCACTTCCCTGCTATAATTGGCTCACTCCATGCCAAATGCATCAGTGTCAACTTTTTCAGCAATTGATAATGAGGAGCCAATGTTCAGTTGTCACAGCATCACATTCTTTTCAAAGGAAAATCCTGTATTGATGTCTGTGTGATGTACCATGTGCGGAGTATTTTGTTCCATAACTTTGAATGTTTGCATTTAATATGCACATATTTTGGAAGTTGTGTTCTTCATTATACCATTGATTAGTGTTCACCTCAGTATAACATCTGCTGTAAAATTTTGCCCCTGTATCCATGAGGAAAGCCTTGAACTTGAAAATTATTGAGCATGTTTCAGATTGAACATTGCTGTGAACTTATTTCCAAAACGGAACATTCAGTTGTTTCATCTAACATGGTTTCACTCCATCATTGTGTGGTAGAGTAGAGGGATCCTAGAGTACCTTAAGACAGGCATCACAGGTAATTAGGGTGGTCAAAAGGCAGACTGGCTTTCATCAAAGTATTGTGTGTAGAAATTGTGAGGACATGTTGCCGATTTATAAAACGATGGTGAGGCCACATTTGAAATATTGTGTTCAGTTTTGGTGCCAGAGGGAAAAAAAAATTGTTAACCTGGAGAGGGCGCTGAGATGATTGTTCAAGATATTGCCAGGACTTTGCTCAAGATATTGTTCAAGATATTGCTCAGGACAGTCCTGAGCTAAAATAAAGGTTTGAGGAGGTGAGGGCTTTATTCCTTGTGCACGAAGATGAGGAGTGAACCATAGAACATTACAGCACAGAAAACAAGCCGTTCCTCCCTTCTAGTCTGTGCTGACCAATAAGACTAGCTAGTCCCACTGACCTACTCTCATTTCATAACTGTCCAGACCATTCCTATCCATGTATTTATCCAATTTATTTTTAAAACTCAAGATTGAATCTACATTCACTACATTAGATGGCAGCTCATTCCACACTCCCTCCACTCTCTGAGTGAAAAACCTTCCCCTAATGTTCCCCTTATACCTCTCCCCTTTCAGCCTAAAGGTATGACCTCTTATACTTATCTCCCCCACTCTGTGGAAACATCCTATTCACATCTACTCTGTTTATACCCCTCATGATCTTATAAACCTCTATCAAGTCTCCCCTCATCCTTCTTCATTCCAAGGAGTATAGTTTTAACTTGTTTAATCTTTCCCAATCGGAGTGGCCTTCTCCTATGCAAGTTTCTTACCCGGGCTGGAGGGGCCTGCCTCCCCTCCTAGGTCGGTCCATACTGCCCGGACCGGGGCCTCCGTCTGCCTCACTCGACCGAGGCCGGGGCCGCCGTCTCCCCCTTGCTCCTGCCCGTATCGGGGCCGCCGCCGTCTACCCTTCGCCCGGACCGGGGCCGGGGCCGGGGCCGCTGCTGCTCTCCCTGTGCCCGGACTGGGGCCGCCGCCTCCCACTCCCTGTCCGGACCGGGGCCTCCGTCTGCCTCACTCGACCGAGGCCGGGGCCGCCGTCTCCCCCTTGCTCCTGCCCGTATCGGGGCCGCCGCCGTCTACCCTTCGCCCGGACCGGGGCCGGGGCCGCCGCTGCTCTCCCTGTGCCCGGACTGGGGCCGCCGCCTCCCCCTTGCTCCAGAATGGAGGACCATCGCCTTCCCAAGATCGTATTATATGGCGAGCTCTCCACTGGCCACCGTGACAGAGGTGCACCAAAGAAAAGGTACAAGGACTGCCTAAAGAAATCTCTTGGTGCCTGCCACATTGACCACCGCCAGTGGGCTGATAACGCCTCAAACCGTGCATCTTGGCGCCTCACAGTTTGGCGGGCAGCAGCCTCCTTTGAAGAAGACCGCAGAGCCCACCTCACTGACAAAAGGCAAAGGAGGAAAAACCCAACACCCAACCCCAACCAACCAATTTTCCCTTGCAACCACTGCAATCGTGTCTGCCTGTCCCGCATCGGACTGGTCAGCCACAAACGAGCCTGCAGCTGACGTGGACTTTTTACCCCCTCCATAAATCTTCGTCCGCGAAGCCAAGCCAAAGAAAAAAAAAATCTTTCCCAAAGACTTCTGAGTGATCTCATTTTGAGAGGAATAGATCGGGTGGATACGGACAGTCCTCTGCCCAGAGTAGCGGGATCAGTAACCAGAGGACACAGGAGGGAGGGGAAATTTAACAGAAACCTGAGAGGTAACTTTTTTTCCCTAAAGGACTGGTGGGTCTATGGAACGGGCTGCTGGAGGAGGTGGTCGAGGCAGTTACTATTGCAATGTTTAATTGGATGGATAAATAGATAGGATGGGTTTTGAGGGATATAGGTTAGACACAGGCAGGTGAGTCTAGTGTGGGTGGGACATTTTGATTGGTGTGGCCAGGTTGGGCCTAAGGGCCTGTTTCCACACTGCTTTCTGGGAAAAAAATGCCACTTTGATCTCTGAGGTCAAGGACCCCTTAAGGTTTTCAAAAAAAGGGATGTATGTCTAAATTAAAATCAATAAAATCCATGCAATTTAATATCCAGACATTTGGTTTAAAAAATATTAATTGTTAATTTTTTTCGGTGAAATCTATTTTATTGACCGACAGGCTCAGTTATATTAACAGTGGCTCTGATTAGATTGTAAAAATATCTACACGTTATTTAAACCAAAAAACATGGCTGTGTTTTATTGAGCTATTTTCTTGGCTGAAGTCACAGAGTTACACAGCATGGAAACAGGCCCAAGACCCAACAGCCATGCTGAAGGTTGTGTTCATAGGATAAATGTAGAAATGTAGAAAGTTGTGTTTATAAAAAACCAGCATAAGTTTTACTCAGTCAAGAAGCTCCCACAGGACAGGGTATAAGTTTAAAAACTAACAAACCTCCCAGACAGGAATCAATTCTCACCTCTTCTACAGAGCCCGACCCCCACCCCCCTGACATCTTTAACGCAATAGTGTTAACTGACTACCGATAGAGTCAATGAGCTCTCAAAAGGCAGCCCACTCATAAATTGGTTTCCCACTCAAATGCAGCTGATTGAATTAGTTGCCTGTTAGACATGATGTAAATTGTCAAAGGCTACAGTAAAGGTGCAGAATGCTAAGGACACCACTCTGTCCCTGGATGACATTGTTTTGGCCCTGAAGTTTTGGCCACCATTGTTAACTTTAATAATTTAAGTTTAGAGTGAAGATATCCATTTGCATGTGTTAATTGAAAATCAGAAATCAGGAAGGCAAAAAATGGATACCCTTCCAGACTTCTGTTGATTTTTGTATACAAGAAGCATGTCTTTTAATTTTGACTTGTACGTGAGAATAAATGGCTGACAACAAATCATTTCCCTATCTTTAGGAAGAGGATATGCAATATGTAACAATATGTAACATAAGTTGTAACAATATGCTCAAAGCAATGATATCCAATTTGTATGCTTTAAATATTGTACCCTGTGACTGTGTTCTTTGAAAGAGACTAAACAGTCTTAGTGAGGTGGCCTTCTCTACCCAACACTAATGACTGTTCATTCCCACTAGCGTTATTAGAACAAAGTTTGTTTGAATTGTACTGTGTGGCTTGATTGTACTTTTTGTACCTCGACAGGAGCACAGCTATCACAACCAATATGTCTCACCCACATGAGGCTAACTTGCCTGCGTTTGTCTAATCTTCCTCCAAAGCCTTCCCATCCACGGATCCATCTAGTCAATAAATGTTAGCTGTAGCACTTGGGGTAACTGGGCAAAATGTCAGATTGTTATTCTGACATTTTGAAAGCTTTTATCAACATTGGTTACAATTGCTGATTCTTTTGGAAAGGTCGAACATGGATTTGGATTTTTAAAGCATTTTGTCTTTTTATACTGAAAATATCAATGTACAGTATGTCAATAAGGGCTGGGAATGGACTCAGTGATGCATCATAAGCCCCTTTCATACTCGCAAGTGATCCCAGGAATTAACAGCCAATCAGCCTTTAAAGTATCTAGTGTGAAAGCAAAATCAGCTCAACTCCGGTGTCAGATGACATCATCTCATGCTGGGGACTGACGACCTCGACCCCTGATACAATCCCTGGTGTCTGCAGACGCTGGTGTTGTAATCAGGCAAGTATGAAACGGGCAATTGCAGTGTGGGATTGAAATGACCCAAGAGTTGTGGTGGTACACCACCACCCTACTGCAGGGAACCTCTGTACCTGCAGGAGTGTAAGGGGACAGGACAACACCTGGCCGGCTGTCAATCAGTTGGCCTGAATGGATCAAGCTCCACCCAGTCAGGTGTCAATCACCCTCCGGGATATAAGCCTGCGCCGGTCTCCCGAGGCCTCACTCAGAGTTGCTGCAGCCACAGCCAGCCTTGCTCTGTGGGAGTCTTTGTGGATTAAAGCTAGCACTTTCCCACAGTCCCTTATAAAGGTTTAAATAGGTCGGCACAACAACAACAGGGTCTGAAGGGCTCGTACTGTGCTGTACATAAAGCTTAATTATGTTAAGCTTGATTAATTTTGTTCAAATATAAGATCCTAATACATTGATCAGGATTTAGGGCAGATCCACCATCGCTTCATGCGTCAAAATGTCACCAGTCAAACGTAGAATAGTCCCAACACCGGGGATGGTGCCTTGCAAATGTGAAAGCTTTCAGTGTCCCAGTTAGGAGTGGTCAAGTGTGAAAAGCCAAACTCCCATTCCTATCCCAGGACCCTGAACTGCCAATTTAGTGGAATGCAAATGTGAAAGGGGTTTAAGACAGACCAAAACATAGCATGGAAGAACATACAGCAATGTATTTACCCTTCGGCCCACAATATTGTGTCAATCCATGTAAAAGCCTGCTCCACAACAATCTAATCTGGTGGTTCTCAACCTTTTTCTTTCCACTCACATCCCACTTTAAGTAATCTCTATACCATCGATGCTCTGTGATTAGGAAGGGATTGCTTAAGGTGGGATGTGAGTGGGAAGGGAAGGTTGAGAATCGTTGCTCTGGACCCAAACTGACTGAAATATTTTGCTTGAGAAAAATGGTCATTGGCCCATTTCCTTTGGAGTTGTGAAACCGTGCACATAAAGAGTCAATGAGGGACGATTAAAACAGTGATTTTCAAACATTTTCTTCTCACCCACATCCCACCTTAAGCAATCCCTTACTAATCACAGAGCACCGATGACATAGGGATTACTTGAAGTGGTATGCGAGTAGAAAGAAAAAGGTTGAGAACCATTGATCTAATCCTTCCCTTCCTCACACCAATAATCCTCTATTTTTCTTACATCCATGTGCCTGTCCATGAGTCTTTTGAATGACCCTACTGTACCAGCCTCCTCCACCACCCTGGCAATGAATTCCAGGCATCCACCACTCAACTTACACTGGCATCTCCCCTGACTTACCTCCACTCATCTTAAACATGTGCCCTCTGGTACTTGCTATTGCCATAGAACTCTACATCACAGAATCGGGCCCTTCAGCTCATCGAGCCTGTACCAAACTTATTCTGCCTAGTCGTATTGACCTGCACCCATATTTCTCCATACCCCTCCCATCTGTACACCTATCCAAATTTTTCTTAAATGTTAAAATTGAGCCTGATTTCACCACTTTCGTTGGCAGCTCATTCCACACTCCCACCACTCTCTGCGCGAAATGGTTCCCGAAAAACATCTCACCTTTCACCCTTAACCCATCTCCTCCAGTTCTGGTCTCAGTAGAAAAAGCCTGCTTGTGTTTACTCTCTCTATATCCTTCATAATTTTGTAAACCTCCACCAAATCTCCCCTCTTTCTTGCCAGAAATTCATCGCTGAGGTTGGTACATTTGAAAGGGTCTTGGGTAGGCACATGGATATAAGAAAAATAGAGGGTTATGGATGTGAGGGAGAGAAGGATTATATTGCTGTGGAGCAGGCTGTCACCTGGGGAACAGGCACTAGCTGTCTAATTATGGTGGGCAAAGCTCTGCATGTTTAACATGGTTCTATTTTGTTCACCTCTGGTGCTTGTTAATATAAATCCTAATACAGAGGGAGAAGGACTCACATCTATTAACGCAATGGAGAAGAGGAGGTAATTGAGGAATCATTGATAGCCTCACACTACTTCCACTGAATTCCTATATTTTATCACAGAAACAAAACCTTTGTTTGACACAAGCAGTGATTGGTATTGAAATCACAGGGAGCACGTGATATCAAAGGCCACTCACTTTTAGGATTAGTAGCTGAATACTGCAGGTGAACTTCTACCACTGGAAATAATTTGCTCTTGAAATGCATTATGGTATTTATACAGGCATAGATGTGCTCAAGATCTGGTCAGTGGAAGCGTTCTGGTCGATGTGAACATGTTGGGGCCACGTGGAATCCAACCCATGCTCAAGGGGCCCATTAAATTGTACACCTCCACTGATGAGGTCAGGATGAGACAGAAGCAATGAGTTCAGATACCCTTGAGGTGGGGTTGAAGGGATGAGCACAGCAGTTGTTTGGAAGCAGGGTGAAGGTTGAATGGGTCATCTTGGAATAAAGATATTTGATAGCAAGTTTGAAAATCATTCCTGGAGCACCTAGTCTGGTTACCTGACCACCTTGCCTCACCAGAAGTGGTTACAGCCACATCTGATTATCCAGCATTTTCTCGAAAAGGTGTTGCAGTTAGTGTAGCGGTTAGCACAACACTGTTGCAGTGGCCGGGTTTGAATCTGCTGTTGTCCGTACGTTCTCCCTGTGGCCTGCACCGGCGACCTGGGTACAAATCTGATGCTGTCTGTAAGGAGTTTATATGTTCTTCCTGTGTCTGCATGGGTTTCCTCTGGGTGCTCCGGTGTCCTCCCATGTAGAGGGTTGGCACATTAATTAGGTGTAATTGGTCAGCTCAGGTTTCATGGGCTGGAAATGCCTCCTACCATACTGTATCGGTAAATTGGATACTGACTCACTACATCCATGGTTTTAGCCTCTAGATGCTTGCCCAACAACAAGTCATCCTATAGGAACCAAGTTGCCATCAGTGATGATTGAACACTGGTGTGCAGCTTGAAGTGTTCATTCACCAGCCATGAGCAAACTGGTTTGCAACAGTTAGTTCTGAACGTGAACAGAAATGAGGCAGTTCAACTTCTTTCGCAGGCTCTTATTGACATACACTCAACGTTTAAGATCTCTCCGATCATTAACAGTGCAGTACAGGAACAGGTTACTGCTCAAACCCCTCACCATATGTCTGCACCAACTCTGATGCCACTCCATCTCATTCCATCTTATATCTTGGTATCTCCAATCAGACGCCATTAACATTGATTTCTCCATTTTCTCTTTACTCTCTACACCTTTTCCATATCCTATCAGGGGGTTGCCCTTGGTCCTCTCCCACTTCTCAGCTTTCTTTCTCGACTATCGTTCCATCCATATGCTCCATCCAGACTCGTTAGCCTGTGCTCTTCTCCCTCCCTCCTCTTCCTCCTCCCCCCACCTCTTTATTTAGGTGTGCCTGCCTGTTTTTTGCTCGCACTTTGCCCAAAGGGCTCAGGTCCAAAATATGGGTTGCCCTGTACTTCCCGTGGTTGCTGCATGGGTATAGTGCACTACCAGTAACTACCAAGACTAGGCTGAGGGAATGATAGGCTTTAACATACAGAAGAACCTTCCTGGCCCGGATCTAGGTATAGGAATGGAGGGAAGGGAGAGGTTCATCCTTTGTGGCCCAGGACCACAGGGGAGGAATCCTCGGGTATGAATCATCAGTGGGCGGGCCAGCTCCGTATATACAGTAACCAACAATAATTATATACAATGGAGGAAACACATCACCACAGTGAGCTGCCGACTTTTCTCAGCACGTTTGTCTATGCTGGCACATGGTTCGTATCTCTCTATTCCCTGCTGAAGGTCCTGTTCAGCATTGCTTTCATACTCAGCATGTCCCCAGGCACTTCCACTCTCTGTGTTAACCCTTGTGTCACACAACTCCTTCAAAGATTCTTCCTCCCACCTTAAACCAACAATTCAAAGAAAACCATCTGTTGGTAATCTGCTGCCTAAGGCAGTGCACAGAAGGTATCCAAAAGAAATTCAAGCACTCTTTGCTGTTGGAACTCGGTGCGACCCAAGTTCTGATGAAGGGTTCCAGTCCAAAACCTAGACCATTCTTTTTTTTTATGGCCTGCTGAGTTCTTCCACAAAATGCATTCCATAGAACCATATAAAACCATAGAACACTACAGCACAGAAAACAGGCCATTTGGCCCCTCTAGACTCGCGAGTCCCACTGACCTGCTCCCATTCCATAACCTTCAAGACCTCTTCCATCCCTGTATCTATCCAATTTATTCTTAAAACACAAGATCGAGCCCACATTCACCATGACAGATGGCAGCTCCTTCCACACTCCCACCACTATCTGAGTGAAGAAATTCCCTTAAAACAGTGGTTGTCAAACTTTTTCTTTCCACTCCCATACCACTTTAAGTATTCCCTAAAGAAAATGTTTGACAACCACTGTTTTAATCATCCCTCATTGACTCGTTATGTGCACAGTTTCAGAACTCCGAAGGAAATGGGCCAATGACAATTTTTCTTAAGCAAAATATTTCAGTAACAATTGGGTCCAGAGCAGTGATTCTCCACCTTCCCTTCCCACTCACATCCCACCTTAAGCAATCCCTGATTAATCACAGAGCACCGATGGCATAGGGATTACTTAAAGTGGTATATGAGTGGAAAGAAAAAGATTAAGAACCACTGCCATAAACCTTACCCCTTTCAGTTTAAAATTATAACATCTCCTATTTATCTCCTTATCTGTGTAATTAGGGACCTCTGGGCATAAAAGGAGAAGAACTCCAAGCACCTTTCCAGACCCTTGAGGCTGTGGGGCAGTGGGAGTTCCAGCAGGGGGAGCACTCATACAGAGTTGGGCCCAATGACTCCATTCTCCACCACACAACTGACCATAGCCAGACCTGGAGTGCAGTTCACACATTTCTTCAGGTGATATGTGAGGCTGAACTTTTTTGGCTGCCTGGAGACATTTTTATAGGTTGGTGTTATGATCCTGCTGGTCATGGCCACAGATGGTCACACTGTGAATGTGACCTTTAACCTGTGGTCCTCCCCCATCCTCTCCATCTACCCTTCATTAGTTTCATTCAACCATTTCTGCCCATCCAGCTTGCCCTTTGACCAGGTAGATCAAGATTCTAGGGTCCAGCTCAGCATGGATCTGTAGGGGAGGTGGAAACCGAGTCAATCAGGGCTTTCAAGGGGGGAACTGGGTGGAAAGTTGTCCGCCGGCCCACGAGGGAAGAGCTGGAGAATGGGACTAACCAGAGGCAGTACAGACTTGTTGGGCCAAATGGCCTCCTCCTCAGTTGCATCCTTCTTTATTTCTTTTGAATTAGGATGCGTAAGTTTCAACTTCACTGATAAACTGGCAGATTCACTGAAAAGTATTTAATTTAAAGCATTGGGTTGTGCCCGACTGCAGAAAACTATTGTACAGTAAAGTTAAACTTTCTGAGACATGCACGTTGGGGAAAATTGATGATGTTCCAGAAGAATGAAAGTATGAAAGCTTCCCATAAAAATATGAAACCCTGATTCTAAGAGCTATCCATCGGAAGAACTTTAAACCTCTTCCCTGTAAATGTCTGTAGTTATATAGTCTAATGGCTCAGAAAATTAACCGCCAGCTTCTCTGCCCTCTTTAACCTACTGCTTGAGGTTGTCAGATCAGTGACAAAATGCTAGGGTTTCAGAGCCACGTAAATTGTTGCTTTGAAAAAGGACAAATTATCTCCAGTTTGCCTGAGGTGCACATTGTTACGTTCTGCCAACTCAAGCGAACAGCTTGCCCACAGAGATCTGCACATTACAGCTCCACAACCAATTGACTTGCTGACAGGATTGACACAAAGATTGGAGGAGTTGTAAATGGAGCTGAAGGTCGTGAGAGGTTGCAAGAGGACATAGACAAGATACGGTGTTGGGCGGAAAAATGGCAAATGGAGTTTAATCCAGACAAGTGTGAGGTGATGCATTTTGGCAGGACAAATGGAAAAGCTGAGTACTGGGTTAACGGTCCGTTAATTAAGAGTGTGGATGAACAGAGGGATCTTGGGGTTCATGTCCAAAGTAGTTTCTCAGGTTGATAGGATAGTTAAAAAAACCTATGGGATTCTGGGCTTCATTAATAGGGGGATTGTGTACAAGAGTAGAGAAGTCATGTTTCAGCTTCATACATTTTTGGTGAGACTAGATTTGGAGTATTCAGTCCAGTTCTGGTCTCCTCATTATAGGAAGGATGTGGAGGCTATGGAGAGGGTGCAGAGGAGATTCACCAGGATGTGGCCTGGATTGGAGGGCACGTCGTATGAGGCAAGATTGGCAAAGCTGGGACATTTCTTTGGAGCCTAGAAGGATGAGAGGGGACTTGATTGAGGTCTACAAAATTATGTGAGGCATACATAGTTTGGACAGCCAGTACCTGCTTCCTAAGGTGGGAATAACAACCACTAGATGTATAAGATAGTATAAGATTAAGGGAGGGAAATGTAGGGGAGGCATCAGCGGTAAGTTTTTTACACAGAGAGTTGAGGCCTGAAATGCCTTGCCAGGAGAGGTGGTCGAGGCTGAAACATTAGGGGATTTTAAAAGACTATTAGATAAGCACATGAATGAAAAGAAAGTAGAGGATTGTAGGTTAGGGAGGGTTTAGCACTTTTAATGAATGTTTAAAAAAACATTCATGACTCTGGGGTGCTCTTCAATCCATCAGAGGGCTAACTTTGGCTGTAACTTTGAACCTAGGCGCCACCCACATCTGAGGTAACCTTGCAAAGTTTCCTCTTTTAGTCAGGTCACCTCTAAAACTGCAACATCACCCCAGTGAGGTCATCCCTTCCAACAGCAATAGAGAAACACGGTTTCTTACTGTTTTAAAAAAATAAAGGCTGCAACAAAGCTCAGGAAACAGTAACTAGAATCTGGGATGTTTCTGAATTCCTTCTCTTTGATTACACTGTTGGGAGAGCCTTTATCCACTGCACTACACTGGCAAATGTCATTCATGTCATGTGAAGCTACAAATAAAAAAAATCGGGATGGTTAAAAATAAAAGCAGCTGTAGCTTTTGGTGGGAGATGTATGGAAGAATAATCAGTGCTGAGCATTTCCAAATTATATTACAACCAATAGATTAAATTAAAATAGAAAAAAAACTTCAGAAGCCAGAAATTTGTAATAAAGGCAGAAAATGCTGGTAGCTCTCAACAGGTCAGGCATCATCTGTGGAACAGAATGAACATTTGTGGCACACTCTACACCACTGGTTCTCAACCTTTTTCTTTCCACTCACATACCACCTTTAGTAATCCTTATGCTCTGTGATTAGTAAGGGATTGCTTAAAGTGGGATGTGGTGGGAAGAAAAAGTTTGTAAAACACTGTTTTAATCATCCCTCATTGACTCGTTATGTGCACTGTTTCAGAACTCCAAAGGTAATGGGCTAATGACAATTTTTCTCAAACAAAATATTTCAGTAACAATCTCTAGTTTTCCTTTCAATTAAAAATAAAGTCAGGGCAAATTATTTTTTCAGATTTATTTTATCGCAATATAGTCTTTGAATTTTGGTCCTCCTCAAATGCCATTTGTGTAACGTCAGCACCCTCTAAAGTTGTAGAGGTAAACTGCAGTATTTGCTCAGCGTTGCCCCATTATGTCAGTGCATTCTGTTCTCTACCATCACATGTCGGAGTTTCAACCATGCACACTGCTAGAGTGACAACACTGACGTGTAGCATTGGAAATGCGACACAGGCACTGTTCCGGTGTGGTTAACATGTACTGCCCTGAACAATAAACTGCCACCGTGCAGTTTAGAGTGCGTCGCTGGAGTGTGAAGTGTATTAATAAATCAAAATACTCCATTTATCCTTCATAACAGTATTTTAGATGGACAAGGATGTTTTATTATTTTAACAGGCAAATTATTATCCAGCTTTTATTGAAAGTTTTTTTTTCTGTATTACCAGATTTAAATCAATATTCTCTGATTTGGGGAGGAGATTTTAATTGTTGTTTGAACACAACTTCTAGAATTGTTTCCCTTTCAAAATCTCCTGGTATAATCCATTCCTTTTGGTACTACAGTAGTTCGGCATTTTTTTTTAACCCTACCTGTAGAGAGTACACTTTCTCATCTAATACGCATGATTTGTATTCAAGGATTGATTCACTTTTAATTCATAATCTGACCAAGCACGTGAGTATCAAAGAATAGTTATTTCCGATCAGGTCCCAGTTATTATGCCTTTGAATATTTATGATAATTCCCCTATATTACTCCTCTTGCCGAAAGAGAATTTTTCGATTTTAAGAAGCAACAAATTCAGTTCTTTTTTGCTACTAATTCCTCCCAAACGATCTCTAACTTGACTGTTTGGGATCAATGAAAGTGCATTTAAGAGAGCAAATCATTTCATATGTGGCCAACATTAAGAAAAAGACCAATAAGGGAAGGCTGGATTTAATTAATCAGATTCAGCAAATTGATCTACAATTTGCACAAAAAAATCCTGATTTTTATGAGTTGAACTTAAAACCAATTTTTTTTTTTAAATTCAATGAACATGGAGTTACAAATCAAACAAAATCGAAGAAACATCACAGATCTATAGAATAACCTATCAGAACCAAATGGCATGTTCTTTTTTGGGTTTTTTTAAGCACTCCGTTCCCAGAGGCACTGGAATACTGGGTCGATTCGCGGAGTGGACGGAGCAAGCCCCTATTCCAAAAATCAAATTAATATATGGTCCCTAGATAAGGGAAATATCAGATGTTAAACTGATCAGATACTACACTTGATCTTAGCCAAAAGGCCGAGCATGTTGATGAACAGATCAAATCTGCACTATTGTTTATAAATACAAAATAATGCACCGTGCTGATCCGTAGCAGAAAAGTAGGAAATAGGAAAAAGAAGATAGAAGAAAGGAAAAGAGAAAGACTTCCCTCCCCCAAAGGAAAAGAGAAAGAGGTGATTTGATGTGACAAAATCATTTTTTTCCCAAAGCATTAATTACATGCAGATGAAACATTATGTGATTCATTCAGAGGTTCCTTCTTCCATAAAGGGATAAATGTCTTGACTGAGACATCACAAGGGACACTGGAGATAGTGGGATTGGAGACCAGAGGGGGGGATCATTAAAGGTTAAACCCCCCCCCCCGTATAATCTTAAAAATGGGTTCCATATTCTTAAAAACATGTTGTAGCAATTTCTGAGGTTCTAAGCAATCTTCTCCAGGGGAACACAACCTCCAGCGGCTCAAATTTAGTTGGGAATCAGATTTCCAAGTAATGGCGAGTTTAACAAGTTTCAATTGCTATTTTGACAGCCTCATTTTAGATCTTGTATCTGCTAATTTCCCCAATAAAAACTATTCTGGCACCTGAGGGCATCAAATTCCAGTAACTTTTTCCAGGAGATACCCCAAATCTTCCCAGAAGGATCTCACTTTAGGGCAAGACCAGGTCAAATGCAAAAAGGTCCCTCTGTCTTGACCACATTGAAAACATAAATTGGAAAATTCAGATTTCAATGTATTTAATTTTTGTGGAGTAAGGTACAGCTGATGCAAAAAGTTTATTTCCAACTACCAAAGTCAGACTAATCGGCCTATAAATTCCTTTTTCTGCCTCCCTCCTTTCTTAAATAGCGGAACTACATTTGCGACCTTCCAATCCTCAGGAACCATGCCTGAGTTTATTGATTTTTGAAAAATCAATTCCAATGCCTCTACAATCTCCAAGGCCACCTTCTTCAGAAACCATGGGTGCATCTCATCTGATCCTGGAGACTTATCTACTTTTAGACCATTCAGCTTACTAAGCACTATCTCTCTTGGAATCTTGACTGTACTTAATTCTCTTCCCAGAGACCTTTGAATATCAGGTATATCGTTAATGGCCTCCACTATGGTGTCGCAAAATATCCATTTAGTTCCTCTGCCATCCCCTTATCACCCATTTTCATTTCTCCAGCTTCATTTTCCATCAGTCCTATATTTAACCTCATCTCTTTTACTTTTTATATATTTGAAGAAACTCTATCCTTTTGTATGTTATTTGCCAATTTCCTTTCATAATTCATTTTTTCTTTCCTAATGATTTTATCTCTCTCTGTAAGTTTTTAAAAATTTCCCAGTCCTCTGCTTTTCCAGTAATTTTTGCTATCCTGGGTGCCCTCTCTTTTGCTTTTGTTTTAGCTTTAACCTCTCTTGTTAGCCACATCTGCATCATTTTACCATTCATAATTTTCCTTTTCCTTGGAATATATCCATCCTGAGCTTTCTTTATTTCTTGTAGAAATATCAACCAATTCTGGCTGCCAACCCCCCATCAAGCTGACTTTTCTGGTCAACTTGGGCCAGTTCCTCTCTCATCCCACACTAATTCCCTTTGTTCCACTGAAATATTGACGCACCTGATATCATCTTTCCCCATTCAAATTAGAAGCTGAACTCTATCACGTTCTGATGAATCCCCTACTCATACACAGTGGCTATGTAAAGTAATGTCCTATATAAATTTACAGAAAATCAGATATAATGGTTGAAAGTTTCAATTTATGAAGTTATGGGGCCCATTCTTAGAATTTTTTTATAAATCTCCAGGCCCTGACAAAATATTCCCTAGAACCCAGAGGGAGGTTAGTGAACAAAAGTGGGGGCGTTGACAGAAATATTTAAAATGCCACTGGCCACGGAGGAAATGCCGGAGGACTGGAGGATGGCTCATGTTGTTCCACTGTTCAAAAAAGGATCCAAAAGTAAATCTGGTAATTATAGGCCTGTAAGTCTGATGTCAGTGGTGGGTAAATTAATGATAAATGTTCTGAGAGATGGTATATACAACTATTTGGAAAGACAGAGATTGATTTGGAGTAGTCAGCATGGTTTTGTACGTAGATTATGTCTAACAAATCTTATAGAGTTTTTCAAGGAAGTTACTAAAAAGGTTGATAAGGGGAAGATGGTGGATGTTGTCTATTTGGACTTTAATAAGGCTTTTGATAAGGTTCCCCATAAGAAGTTAGTAAGGACGGTGGCATATTAATGATGAAATAGTGAGATGGATTCAGCAATAGTTGGATGGGAGATGCCAGAGAGTAGTGGTGGACAATTGTTTGTTGAATTGGAGGCCGGTGATGAGTGGAGTGCCTCAGGGATTGGTACTGGGTCCACTGCTGTTTGTCATATATATTAATGATCTAATTGATGGGGTGGCAAATTTGATTAGTAAATTTCCAGATGATACAAAGGTTGGCTGTGTTGTGGACAGTGAGGAAGATTATCAAAGCTTACAGGGTGATATAGGACACTTAGAAGAGTGGGCTGGAAGATGGCAAATGGAATTTAATACTGTTAAATGTGTTGTGCCACATTTTGGCAGGACTAATCAAAATAGAATATACTCGTTCATTGGTAGACAATTGAGTGCAGTGGAACAAAGGGATTTAAGAGTCATGGTACATAATTCTCTGAAAGTTGAATCACATGTGGATAGGGTGGTGAAGAAAGCATTTAGTATGTTGGCTTTCATAAATCAGAGTATAGAACACAGGAGTTGGGATGTTATGTTGAACTTGTGTAAGGCATTGGTGAGGCCAAATTTGGAATATGTGTGCAGTTTTGGTCATTGAATTACAGGAAGGATATAAAGAGTATAGAGAGAGTGTAAAGGAGGTTTATGAGAACATTGTCGGGGTTTCAGTGTTTGAGTTATTCTAATAACTCAATTATTCTAATTCTTACCGCTCAGAAAAGTTCTTGTCGATTCTCAGAGAGATATTTGTTATTCCAGGACATCCACAACTGATGTACTTCTATCAGCCACTCCAGTGTCTTGCTGACGAAACTTTCCCCTTCAGGGTTCTCCAGATGATAACCTCTTTCTTTCAGGTCACCACAGAGTTCATTTTTGTTTCTCTTATTCCAAATAAAACATTAGACAGCCAATCCTCTCCTCTTGCATGAATCACAAGGACTTTGACCAGGCCATCTTCCAAATGAGGTTGCCAGATTGTCCTGTTCCAGTCCCAGCTATTTCTGCTGGCTGCAACATTGTACAAGTCTCTCTCTCTCTCTTTCTCTCTCTCTCTCTGAGAGAAAGCCTGTGTTTTTTTTTCTCTTTTTCTCTCTGCTTGAAACAGCAAGCTCTCTTCCAGATAACAGTGGGTCCAGCATGCTCTTTCATCTGTTTCCCTTGGTAAACAAAAATCCATTAGTGAAGCCTCTTGAGCACTCTTCAAAATCTCTTGCAAAAGTAGCCGATATGTCTAGCATGGGATAGAGCTCCAGTATTTTAAATAAGATCTGTTTTAAAGTGTTTGTATGTGACCTACTCTAACAAACCTTTCCCAATTTATCTCCCAAAAACATATCTATATATTCTATATATTCTGTCACATAATGCTGGAGAAACTCAGTAGGTCAAACAACGTACTTTATTGTCATTGATTCAGACAGACTGGAACACGACAATCTAGCAAGCTTGTGGAAATTCCCATTTGGAAGATGGGTTGTGAGTTCTTAGTTCAGCCTGGTCAAAGCCCTTGAGGTTCATACAGGAAGAGAGGACTGGCTGTCTAATGATTCACTTGGAATAAGGGAAACAAAAAGGAACTCTGTGGTGACCTGAAAGAAAGAGGCTATCATCTGGAAAGCCCTGAGGGGGAAAGTTTCATCGGCAAGACACTGAAGTGGCTGGTTACAAGGAATCAGTTGTGGGTGTCCAGCGAACAATAAATCTCCTCTGATAACTGACAAGAACCTTCCTGAGTGGTAACCATTTACCTTTCCAGTACCAAAGTCTGATGAACTTCATAAATGTTAAATTCTGTGCACAGTATAAGAATTGCCTGCAACCAGTGAACTTGGAGGAATGAGAAGTGAGATTGGACTGTGAACCAAATAACTTTTCTGAACTTACACACACATTACATATACATGCGCTTAGAATTAGAAGGTTGTTAATAGTAATAAGTTAAAGTTTGATCCTGTTTTCATGTTTAAAGATAATTAAAAACAACTTTTGTTTAAGTAACCATTTGTCTTGGTGAATATCTATTGCTGCTGGGCTTTGGGGTCCTCCGGACTCATAACATCGTGCAGGCAGCTTGCATACCAAATCTGGGCACAGAAAAAAAGCCATGACGCTTAACTCCATCCCCATTGTAAAGCTCACCTACTTAGCTGTTTTAGTTCAGCCATAACAAAGCAGCCATCAGTTGGAATGCAAATGCTATTATTACTTTTCCTCACCCTATAGGAATAGCATGTGCTTCCATTGAGCCTTGAGCTGGGTTGTCCAGGGTCTGCCCAAGTGAGGTGGCTGCCTTATTCTCTCAATACCCCTTTTCCCAGTTTAAGGCCAGCACTTGAGGGCACACAACCAATGGCTGGTGTGGCAAGACTGCCACAGGTGGTTCCAGTTCACTGAAAAGTTCTCCTTGTTCATGTGATCCCAGTTCCATCAATCATTTTGTAGCAAACATTACAATGGTGAGACCAACACTGCATTGAAATAGTACGGAGTAAAACAAAAGTCTTCAGACGCCGTGAGTGAAGTAGAAACACAGTGCTGGAGAAACTCAGTGGGTCAATCAACGTACTTTAATGTCATTGATGTGGACAGAGTGATGGTGCTCAGTAAAGTGCGCCCCCATTTTGCGTCCAGTCTCTCCGATGTAGAGGAGACCACAGGGGGAGAACCGGATGCCCGTAGACACCCCCTGCAGATTCACAAATGAAGAATAACTTCACTTGGAATGGTTGTTTGGGGCCCGATTGGTGGAGAGGGAGGAGATGTGGGTGCCTTCTCTCTGTGATGAAATGGACCAAACATTTCAATTCTTCCCCCCACTCCTGCATTGACATGTCTGCCTGTGGGCTCATGCACTGCCAAACCAAGGGCACCAGTAAATGGAGCATCACCTAATATTCCGTATGGGCCTTCTCCAACCGGATGACGTTAACATCAACACCGAGACCACCTTCCCCCCATCCTCCATCACTTCCCAATCCTTCCGTCTTCTTCTTCCTCCAAGCTCTCCACCTGCTTCTCTCTCCACACCCCCCCCCCCCCGTTTGCTTTTTGCCCTCCCTTCCTTGTCCACCTATTATCTGTGGGCCTGTGTTCCTCCCCCTGCTCCTACACCAACCCAACCCCCGCCCCACCATTTTATTCCAACACCTGCCTATATTTTGCTCATATCTTGATGAAGGGCTCAGGCCCAAAATGAAGGTTATGTTTCCTTACCACATAAGGTTTGCTGTTTGACCTGCTGAGTTTCTCCAGCATCGTGCTTTTATTAGAATGAAATACTTCTGTTATATTTCCATTTTAGGATTCATGAGGGGCAAATCAAACATGATTTACCTTCTACAACTGGACGATGTTCTTTCTTTTTATGATACGATGATCACCAAATTATAATTCTTTGCCACAGGAAATAGTTGAAGCCAGTTCCTTATCTATATTTAAGAGGGAGTTAGATTTGGCTCTTGTGGTGAAGGGAATCAGGGGGTTTGGGGAGAAGGCAGGAACTGGGTACTGAGTAGACGATTAATTGTGATAAAAATGAATGGCAGTGTAGGTTTGAAGGGCCAAATTGCCTACTCCTGCACCTATTTTCTATGTTTTTATATTTTCTATGCTTCAATTGACATAAGTAGAGTTCCTGCTCACCTCCATTCTCTTCCCATGGATCTCTATAGATTGATATTCAAGTTCATGTCCAGACCTCAACCTACCAGACCATGGGATCACAGATTGCAGAGGAGCATTATTGGTGTCCGACAGCCACAACAGCTTTTGGGGATTCACGCGAGGCCTTCTCGCAATCTTTTCTACATTCAAGGTTTGAATGGCATGCACCGCAGAAGGTGATGGTGAATTCGTAAGGAATGTTTGAAAAACACCAGGGCTATGTCATGACTTCTTCCAGCAATAAGGAAGAAACTTTGACAGCCAGTTCTTCTCCAAGACACTCATTGCACTGACTGGAAATTGTTTCTTCTTCATTGCTGCCTGATTTATACCCTGGCATTCTCCATCTGACAACAGAAGGAATGTCTTCACCAGAAGGATCGCAGTGATTCAGTGAGGTGGTTAAAACCTTGTGTTTTTGATTCTTAGTTCATTTTGTGCCTATCCCTTTAAGAGAACTACTGTTTGAATACCTGGAAAGTGTCGTCCATACAGGGGTGCAGGGCTGCTGGAGGCCACTGGAGCACTGTGGGGGGCAGCTCCAGCACCTCCTCATCACCGTTTTAAGTGAGCTTTGACCCCCTAAAAGATTTCCACTGCACCCCTGCATAAGATCAGAAGACATAAGAACTATTCAGCCCATCAAGACTGCCCCGCCATTCAATCATGAGTTGATCTGTTTCCCCACTCAGTCTGACTGCCTGGCCTAAACCCCATAACCTTTGATACGCCGGCTAATCAAGAGCCTATAAATACACCCAACGACATGACAAATTCCACAGATTTACCACCCTCTGGCTAAAGAAATTTCAACCCATCTCTGATCTAAGTGGTCGTCCTTCAATCCTGAAGTTGTGCTCTCTTGTCCTAGACTCTTCCACCATGGGAACCAACTTTACATCTCTACCTTCCCAGTGAAATTAGGGATGGTTAATGGTTAATGGTCAATGTACCTTCTGATGTTCCCCTCTCTGACAAGACTTGTCCTCATGCTTTCACATGTATTCTCTTTGTTCTATTCTTAATAGCAACAATGGGTGACACTGTTGGTGTAGCGGTTAGTGCAACGCTGTTACAGCACCAGCCTTAATGGTGATGCCTTGGAAATAATTAAAGGACAATATATTGGGAAAGAACTTTCAGATTGTCAAATAACAGTCCCTTTAAGACGAGTTAAACAAACAAGCCTGCAATTGCTGGGGTCGTGCCATGCACAAACATGCTGGAGAAACGCGCAGCACCATCCACTGGAAGGAAAGAGTAACCAATGTTTTGGGCCCAGGGCACTTTGTCAAGTCTACTTCAGTTATTCTTTTCTAACATAAACGTTACCTACCCTTTCGATACTGCATGACCTGCATGTTTCTCCAGCACAGTTGTACATTCCTTTCAAGACAAACAATTAGGTCTGGATTTCCTTCAGTTACATCATCTTGTTTAAGTAGTATAATCACCAGATGAATAGGACTGTATTAGTGAAGGTGAAACATGGAACAATTTTAACCCCGACTCTCCTTCCAGTTCCATCCCTTGATATGTTTTCAATGTACCTTCTGATGTTCCCCTCTCTGACAAGACTTGTCCTCATGCTTTCAACATGTATTCTCTTTGTTCTATTCTTAATAGCAACAATGGGTGACACTGTTGGTGTAGCGGTTAGCGCAACGCTGTTACAGCACCAGCGATTGGGACCAGGGTTCGACCACACTGTCTGTAAGGAGTGTATATTCTCCCCTTGTCTGCATGGGTTTTCTCCGGGTGCTCCAGTTTCCTCCCATGGATTGAAATGTATCGGGGGTGTAGGGCAATGGGGTATAAATTGGGCAGCATGGATTGGTGGGCTGAAATGGCCTGTTACCATGCTGTAAGTCTACATTAAACCATATAACAATTACAGTATGTAAACAGGCCATCTTGGCCCCTCTAGTCTGCACTAATTTAAGTGAAACTCTGCTTGTCCTACCTATCAGCTCCCTGTCCATAACACTCCAATCCCCTCACATCCATGCACTTTTCCAACCTCCTCTTAAATGACAAAATTGACCCTGCTACAATCACCTCTTCTGGAAGGTTATTCCACTGAGCCACCACTCTCTGAGTGAGGAAGCCCCCTCTCATGTTACTTCTAAACTTTTACCCCCAACCCTTAACTTATGACTACTCGTTCCAATCTCACCTACCCTCAAGGGGAAGAGCCTATTCACATCTACTTTTTAAATACCTCTATCAAATGCCCCCTTCAACCTTCTACACTCCAATGAATAAAGACCCAGTCGACTCATTCTTTCTCCGTATTCTAGATACTGCAATCCAGGCAACATTTTAGTAAATCTCTGCACCCTCTCTACATTTAAAACTTAAAGCAAACTTGTTTTCTCTCTTTCACAGTTCTGATGAAGCAAATGTTGCCTCGGCCTCTCCTGCCGCAGATGCTGCCTGACTGCTCAATGTTTCACTGTTGCTCAATGTTTCCAGTCTCAGTCTGAATCATGTACATTTTAGTATATTGAAAGACTCAGTCAAGTTTTTTCCCCTCACGT